>NC_142934.1:84586879-84726879 GCF_046866305.1 Octopus bimaculoides | reverse complement strand
TATTTGCTGTACGTATTTTAATATGATTTTATATGCTTTTATTCTTATTGTGCAGTTACATGATTTTATGTGCTTTTAGCAGTTTTCTAGTGATTTTACGATTCCAATATTTGTGGTAGACAGATGTAAAGTCGAACGTGATTTTTATTTTTCCATATATTATTTTTTTTAAACCGACGTATAATCGAGAACAACTTAAGCTGAGATATGCCTGTATATATTTTAATGTAATCAAAATTACTTTCACAAGCATTTAGTGTTTCTCTAAGTTTAATCAAAATTGAGTGAAAGCCACGATGTAAAGCTGGAATAAGAAACACACAATGTCCTTAAATTATCTTTACAACCTCAATGTTTTTAAATACCAAATTGTAAAGATAATTTGTGGACACCCTGTATAATACATTTCAACTATAGATGTTAAAATGAAAATACAAATAAACTAGGTTCTACATTTCTTTTTGAAGCTTGACTGGTTTTCTGCAGTTGACCACATTTCTCCAGTCTTTCCACCTGAAGCTGAAGGTTCTTGAAAAAGAACTGATGAATGAAATGCCGACTGCTCCAAAGCAGAATTCGGTAAAGGCTTTTTTGATACTGGAGAATTTTCCTGTATCAAGTTTTGCTGGTAATGTTTCTTTCTTGAAGGAACAGAAGATCTGCCAAACACCTTCCTTTGCAAATTGTCAAAATAAGCATGGCTGACTGGAACTTTACTTGAACACCTAGCAGTATTAGATAAGGTGGGGTCTGTCAATTCTTCAGGAGCTAAACCTTTATATTGGTATTTTGATGATGTTCCAAGTTTTTTGGATGTATTGGCAGTAGGAAGTAATTCTTTGTTCAGTTGTGAGAATGTATTATTATCAACACAGTCTGGCATAGAGAAAACGCAATCTCTATTTTTATAATCATATTCTTGGAGATTAGTGCCTTGAGATGAGGAATCGTCTACATTGGTGAGACTTTCATGGACTAAAATATCTGTCCTGGTGTGATCAGTCGTGATACAATTGGCTGATTTAGATATTTTTGAGTTTTGGCTTTCGGGACGAGAGCTTTGTGACTTCTTGGAACTAGAAACGTCTTGTTTTACTGTGTGTCTGCCATGGTCCAGTTGGAATTCTTTTATAGATGTTGATGAATTTGTTGTAGAGTGGGTTTTAATCCGCTGGAGAAAGAAAAAAAAAAAAAGAATGTTAATGGTAAAAAGTTGAAGAAATTTTTTATTTGAATATTTAATCTTGCCTGAAAATAATTGAAGCCTATAAAATAAGACTATAAAATGGCATATGAATTACACACTGTGATTGAGCTGCGTGGTTGTGAAGTGGGCTTCTTAACCTCACAATTATTCATTTCTAATCATTAGCAGCACCGTCCGAGCATGACCATTGCCAGAGCAGCTGTCTGGCTTCCGTGCTAGTGGCATGTAAATAGCACCATTTGAGTGTGATCATTACCAGCGTTGCCTTACTGGCACAACGTTAGAAAACATTTGAGTGAGGTCGTTGCCAGTGCCGCTGGACTGGTTCCTGTGCAGGTGGCACGTAAAAAACACCATTTTGAGCGTGGCCGTTGCCAGTACCATCTAACTGGCCTTCATGCTGGTAGCACGTAAAAGCACCCACTAAACTCTCGGAGTGGTTGGCATTAGGAAGGGCATCCAGCTGTAGAAACTCTGCCAGATCAGATTGGAGCCTGGTGCAGCCATCTGGTTCGCCAGTCCTCAGTCAAATCGTCCAACCCATGTTAGCATGGAAAGCGGACGTTAAACGATGATGATGATGATGATGATGATGATGATGAATCAAATTTAGTAACATGAAATTCTGGAGAAACTGCTTGCTTGTAATCAAGATTTATAAAGATCAGCTGAAAAGTGCATTAGCTGGAACATGGCCAAATGAGATTCATTTTCCAACATAGTCCCCACCCCCTTTTGCTGCCCACACACTTCTTCCATTGGTGTTGCAGTGTTTGGATCCCATTGATGAAGAAGCTTAAATCCTGTAGGTCAAAAAAAGTCATCAACAATGTATATGATGCAATCATCACTATGATACTGGTTCCCAACCAAGTGTCTGCTCAAGTTGGAGAATAGATGACAGATGGGACCAAATCAGGGGAATAGAAAGGCTGATCAGTTCAAAGCCACAGTAACCAAGGACTTGTGTTCTGGGGCATTGTCCTGATGAAACTAGATCCCTTTCATCAGTTTTCCTGGCCGTTTGGTCTTGAAAGCCCTTCATAAATGCTTCAGGAAGTTGCCATTGTACTCTCCATTGATGGTGTGACCATTTTGAAGATAGTCAATAAATACAATTTTGTTTGCATCTCAAGAATCTGAGGCCGTCAGCTTCCCTTCAGATGAAATGACCTTGGCCTTCTTTGGAAAAGATGAGGAGAGGTATTGCCACTGCATGGATTGTCTCTTGCTCAAAGAGATGAACCTAACACTCATCCTGAGTTAGGAAACATTCAAAGAACCAGGTGGATGTGTCTGAAACAATGACAGATTTTCCTATGATGTGATCAGTCAAGTGTGCTTTTGATTAGGTGTCAGAAGATATGGCACCCACCAAGCAGAAACCAGCATGCCAAGCTCATTATACAAAATATTCTCAGCTCTTTTATGGGATATGCTAATAGCACTGACAACTTGATTTATAGACAGTTGCCTGTCAACCATCAGCATGTCGTTAACACAATCAATATTTTCTTTGATGGTAGCAGTTTGTAAAATGTCCAGACCTTAGGTCATCTTCAAAACTCACCCTTCCCCTCATAAATTCAGCTGCTCATTTTTGCACTGTTGATGAAGCTGGAGCATCATCCCCTAATGTAGCAACTTGATAACATCACACTGCCAAACTTTGTCCATTTTCAAGAGAAGTTGCTACTAGTTTTTTTTTTTTTTTAAGTCTTCTTTGAACAGTCAGATATCAATTTACTTGGAAAAAAATAATGCGGTTTTTAATAAGAAGAATTTGAAATTAATGCATGCAAGATTTCATAGGTCTAGCATCACTCCTTCATATCCAACCAATGAACTTTTCAGCCCAGCCTTGAATCTACCATATTTTAACATGTAGAAGGAACCGCTTAATTTTGGTGGCTTAAAATTTGGAAAAAAAGTTTTGTAAGGGATTATACTATGTGTAAGAAACTCCCATATTTTTTTAACCTAATTTTTGACAAAAAAAGGGTTCCTTATCATCATCATCCAGTGTTTTAAATCCGGGTTTTGTCCCCATTAACAGGGGTAGCCAGATCTACCTCAATGCCAAAGTAATTGCTCTCACACCATGTCGACCAGTTTTGGGCGTCCTCCTTTTTCAAACCAACCCTCCCAATCTCCTCCTCCACCTTTTCCTTGGTCTACCTCGCTTCTGTGCTCCATTTACCTGACTATAGCATCCTCTTGAGAACATGCTCCTCATCCCTCCTCAACACATGCCCATACCACCACACTCCATCCGCCCTTGCTAACCATTCCACTGATTCCTCCAACCCCTGTATCACCATCAAGTCCTCAGTCCTCCTCTTATCAAACAGCCTCACCACACACATTTCTCTCACCACTGCTCTCTCAGTCCTTCTCAAAATTACCATCTCTCTCTCCCTCAGACACCATATTTCACTCTCATACAGCATTGTAGCCCTCACATAACTCCTATAGACCCTTCCTTTCATCTTCAATGAGAACCTTTTCCCATATAACAACATTAAAATACGGTATATCCATTTAATGCAGCATGTAATTAGTAGAGCACCCTTCAAATCCTGTTGTCTCAAATCCAGACGAAAGAGAACACCTTTATCTTTTACTTGTTTCAGCTACTGGACTGTGGCCATGCTGGGGCACTGCCTTGAATGGCTTTTACTTGAACAAATTGACCCAAGTGCTTATTTTTAACTTTGATACTTAGACATAGGCACAGGAGTGGCTGTGTGGTAAGAAGCTTGCTTCTCAACCATATGGTTCCAGGTTCAGTCCTACTGTGTTGCACCTTGGGCCCTTGGGCAAGTGTCATCTACTATAGCCCAGGGCCAACCAAAACCTTGTGAGGGGATATGCTAGACAGAAACTGAAAGAAGCCCATTGGATACATGTATGTGTGTGTGTGTGTGTGTGTGTCTATTTGTCCCAGCACCATCGCGTGACAACTGATATTAGTGTTTTTATGTCCCTGTAATTTAGCAGTTCAGCAAAAGCGACCGATAGAATAAGTATTAGGCTTACAAAGAATAAGTCCTGATGTTGGTTCGTTCGACTGAAGGCAGTGCTGCAGCATGGCTGCAGTCAAATGACTGAAACATGTAAAAGAATAAAAGAAAATACTACCGATCTCTTTTTCTGGACTGCTAAGTCACAGGGACTTAAATAAACTAACACTGGCTGCCAAGGGACAAAGAGAGGCACAAACACACATGTCTGGGTGTGTGTTTGTCACCCCCAACCCTCAACAGTTTGACAACCGAACTAATTTGTTTACACCCCCATAACTTAGCAGTTTGGCAAAAGAGACCAATAAAAATACGTATCAGATTTTAAAATAAATAACAAAAGATACATTTGTACTGGTGAGGGGGATGGTTATTTCAACGAACACTTCGAGGCAATGCTCCAGCATGGTTGCAGTCCAATGAGTTAAACAAGCAAATGATAAAAGGTTGTTGGCACTCCGTCGCTTACGACGTCGAGGGTTCCAGTTGATCAATGGAACAGCCTGCTCGTGAAATTAACGTGCAAGTGGCTGAGCACTCCACAGACACGTGTACCCTTAACGTAGTTCTCGGGGATATTCAGCGTGACACAGTGTGACAAGGCTGACCCTTTTGAATTACAGGCACAACAGAAACAGGAAGTAAGAGTGAGAGAAAGTAGTGGTGAAAGAGTACAGCAGGGTTTGCCACCATCCCCTGCCGGAGCCTTGTGGAGCTTTAGGTGTTTTCGCTCAATAAACACTCACAACGCCCGGTCTGGGAATCGAAACCGCGATCCTATGACCGCGAGTCCGCTGCCCTAACCACTGGGCCATTGCGCCTCCGATAGAAGGTAAAATAAGCATAAAATAATTTGAAGTACAAAGACCACACTGCAATATAACCAGATATTACAGACCCCATTTAGGTTTCGAAGTAATTTTTTTGACATTCAAAAGTAACCCAAATTTAGTGCAATATTTCTTACTTCATTTTCTAACTTGGCCAACTTTTGAAGAATACAGTCAAGTTTTTCTGAGAGTAATTCTGTGCTTTCCTTGATGGGTTGCATTTGGTGACTAAAAGAAATAAAAATGATAAGAAATTAGAATGATGAGTCATGTTTTTTTTTGACTTCAAATGTCATCTAAGATATTAGAAAAAATGTATTATTTAAAATAATTCTATCATTCAGTTTATTTTTTTAAATTTTTTTTTTACGAAACTGTCAATGGTAACATGAATATTTTTTATATCAAATTTTATCTAATATAACAAGAAATGTGAGCAAAATCACAGAAAAGAATACAAATTCTTTTTAAAAATCAGCTGCTGCATGCAACCTACAGAATTCTTACATCAGGGTAATATAAAAAAAAATATGGAGATCAATAAATGAAACCCCAAAAACTGTTGTAATATCTCTCTCTCTCTCTCTCTGTATATATATATATATATCATCATCATCATCATCATCATCATCGTCGTCGTTTAATGTCTGCTTTCCATGCTAGCATGGGTTGGACGATTTGACTGCGGACTGGTGAACCAGATGGCTACACCAGCCTCCAATCTGATTTGGCAGAGTTTCTACTGCTGGATGCCCTTCCTAATGCCAACCACTCCGAGAGTGTAGTGGGTGCTTTTACGTGCCACAGGCACAAAGGCCAGTTAGGCGGTACTGGCAACGGCCACGCTCAAAATGGTGTTTTTTACGTGCCACCTGCACAGGAGCCAGTCCAGCAGCACTGGCAATGATCTCGCTCGAATGTTTTCTAATGTGCCACCGGCACAAGTGCCAGAAAGGTGACGCTGGCTAAGAATAAACAGCTATTTCTGGCTCTTGTTGACTTGGAGAAAACATTTGACAAGGTACTGTGTGCAGCATTTTGGTAGGTTCTGAAGAAACTAGGTGTAGGTAAATGGCTTGTGTAAGTGGTTCAAGCTATGTACAAGGATGCAGTAAGTGAAAGTTGGCAACCTCAATAGTGCAGATGGAATGAAGAAAATCACCCAGTCCATGCTATAAAATTGTTGACATCAGGAAAGGCATCCAGCATGTAAAAACCACACCAAAGCAGACATTGGAGCATTCCTCAGTCCTTGGACACATTGGATCCGCTCAAACCATCCATTCCATACCAGCATGAAACATGGATGTTAAATGCTGTTGTTGATGATGATGATGAAGTGTGTGTGTGTTTTAGAGTTCCCTTGTCTTGACATCATGTGATTATTGTAAATGAACAGCATTCATTTCCAGTATTCTACAAAAGCATTACTGGCCATGGGGGAATCTTACATCATCACCATCATCATCGTTTAACGTCCGTTTTCGATGCTGGCATGGGTTGGACGGTTTGACTGAGGTCTGGTGAGCTAGCAGCTGCACCAGGCTCCAATCTGATCTGGCAGAGTTTCTACAGCTGGATGCCCTTCCTAACGCCAGCCACTCCGAGAGTGTAGTGGGTGCTTTTTACATACCACAGGTACAGGAGTTGTTTGAAAAAAAACAGATGGGGATTGGCAACAGGAAGGACATCTGGCTGCAGAAAATGTGCCTTAATAAACTCCATTCAACCCATGCAAGCAAGGAAAAATAGACGTTAATACAATGACGATGATGTATGCATGTTGTATCCATGCGTGTGCATGTGTGTGTGAAAGACATGCCCTTGTGGTTAATATGTTGGCCTCATGATCTTTAGGTTAAGTGATAGACCAGGTGGCATGTTATGTCCTTCAAAAATCCACTTTATTTCATGTTGCTATAGCCAAATAAACTGATATGGCTGTCAACCAATTGCTGGTGCTTCTGCCTCCACTTCTCTCTCTCCCTCCCTCTTTCTCAGTCTTTTTCTGTCTCTCTCTCAATTCAGCTGTCACATCTAAATGTTCTACAGAGTGAAGCGGCAGAAAGAGCACTTAATTTCGTGCAGCTACTGAAATTATAATCCTACTTCAGAATAAAATATCATTTCTAACAATAAAAAAGTATGAAACTGAAGAAATACATACTCAGTCATTTGGCTGTTAGTCACACTGTTTTCTGCGCTATTAAGATGATTGGAACCATCTTGTGTAAAAAAAAGAAAAAAAAAAAAGAAAGAAAAAAGAAAAACATATGTATGAGATTATTAAAACTATAAAAATTACATAGTAGTTTAGACAGCAATCAGGCTTAATTGCTTTGCATATGAAAAATTAATATGTATCTATCTTTTATTGGTGCAGTTTCCATTATAGCTGGTTGCCCACCAATAATCTGAGCCTGCTACAGATTAATGGAAAGGTTGATAAGATCTGATAGAGGGGCCTTAGTTCAGGAGCTTAAGGGTTTTGGAGAATGAGGAAGCACTTCTTAGCCACTATTGTTTCCAGATCTATTCAGACCTGAAGTAGTATTACCTGTGAAGGTCCCAGCTTTGGGTTAATTAGCATGTCATAGAACTATCTCTGAAAGATGGTCACTCACCGACACCTCGATGGACCCAGGGCGGATGAGGCTATTCAGCTCTTCAGCTGCTTGTCTAAGAGAAGGTAACTCTATACAAAACTTGAATCTTGATAACTAATGGACTTGTTGCATTTGTTGCACCAGACTAATACAGATTTGAAGGATAAGGAATTGGGACTGGCTCTGCATAAAACCATGCCCACTACGATAATATTCATTGTACATGTTGTTCAGCAAAGCAAGACACTAGCACCAACACCATCACACTGGGTTTGTAAGTTCAGTGGTTACAAGGAACGAGGCAATGGGGGCAGGTAGAGGATGCTACTAGAAGTGTTCAGCATGGACCCTGCACACAGGAAGCCACAGTGTGATGGTCACTTACTGCTGGTCTGAGACATTTTGTACCCTCCTAAGGACATGACAAAGAACTGAACTAGGAACACCAGACGGCTGTGCCTCGCTGAACTCCCATTCATCAAAGTGACAAGAGAGTCCACCATCATCATCATCATATGCAACTGAACGAGGTACATACAAAAAAAAAACTATAAAATTTACTGTAGTAATTGCCATACCATACCATAGTTATAAATCTAAACAAACTAAGACAGTTCTTTCAATTTACAACATAAATAACTGTGATTGTTTAACTTCGAATTATCAATAGCAAGCCTATGATCAAAATAGTGACTACCCTTTCTTTTTAGAAGTCTGCCAGAGTACATTATTTAATGTGTCTTTTGCTTATTTAAGATGATGGATTGTGAGTTGAAGGAGATATAGCTGCTATTTCCAGCAGACCAAGTGGTACATAGAGGAGTAGTGTGTCATATTCAAGATGATGTGAGTTGAAGGATATTTAGTTGCTATTTCCAGCAGACCAAGTGATACATAGAGGAGTAGTTTAAAATGGTAACGTATAAAATAGTCATAAATGCAACTGAGAAATGATACTGAAATACAGTCCATGCCTGTGTAGTAAGAAGTTTGCTTCTAAACCACAAGGTTCCAGTTGATCCGATCAACGGAACAGCCTGCTCATGAAATTAACGTGCAAGTGGCTGAGCACTCCACAGACACGTGTACCCTTAACGTAGTTCTCGGGGATATTCAGTGTGACACAGTGTGACACAGTGTGACAAGGCTGGCCCTTTGAAATACAGGCACAACAGAAACTGGAAATAAGAGTGAGAGAAAGTTGTGGTGAAAGAGTACAGCAGGGTTCGCCACCATCCCCTGCCAGAGCCTCGTGAAGCTTTAGGTGTTTTCGCTTAATAAACACTCACAACACCCGGTCTGGCAATCGAAACCGTGATCCTGTGATCGCGAGTCCTCTGCCCTAACTACTGGGCCATTGCGCCTCCTCTACTATATTAATAACCCTGAAACCCACATATACTGACAAACAGCCTCGCCTCAAACCAGTTGCAACAGAACCATGTCAGTAATCTGGTTTTACAATAGGAGCAATGATAATTTTGATACCAAATAATAAGAAATGTTTAAGTGATATTAACAGTTTTTGAGTATTTCTGAATAGTCAATGTGTCTTTCATGCTCTAATTGTTATGTACTATTAAAAATTTTTAAATAGAAAATCAAAATAGAATAAGTCAACTTTTATTTTGATAGTGAATGATATAATCTTATCGTAAAAACTGTATTTTTGTCTCGAGTTTTATTAAACATTAACTACTATTAAATTTATGCAGTTTTATGCGTTAACAAGGGACAGAACACTACATAAAAGTTATTTTTAAAATGGAGTTATTTCCCTTGCAACACGTTTCCGAAACCAAGAACGTCTAACTCGATGGGAATCTCGGTCAAACTCTTTAGTTTGACCCAGGGGGAAATAGAAAAATAAAATATTCTAATAGGTGTAAAACAACTTACTGCAAACGAATATGAAGGAAAAAAAGCGCGCTCGCGAACGGGGTGGGGTGGAGTGGGGGAGAGGCCTCGGAACATTCGCATCTTGAATGTTCCGAGATGCCTCACCGGAGCCAAGAAACAAAAGAAAAATAGTGTAATAGATGTAAAATGACTTGCTCTGAACGAATATGAAAAAAAAAATGCGCTCCCGCGAAAGGTGGGGTGGGGAGAGGACTCGGAACATTCACATCGTCACATATCGTCATTCCATGGCCTCTGAATTATAGTGTTTGACCCGGTGACAAAATTTTTTTAAAAATAGTCTAATAGGTGTAAAACAACTTGCTGGGAACGAATGTGTGTGTGTGTGTCTGTGTCTGTGAGTGTGTGTGATGTGTGACGACGTGAATGTTCTGAGCACTCTCCCCACCCACCCTGTTCGCGAGCGCGCATTTTTTCCTTCATATTCGTTCCCAGCAAGTTGTTTTACACCTATTAGACTATTTCAATGGGTGAAATATCGTTACACATTCCATCCAGCATGTTAACAATTCTGCCAGCTCACCACCTTAGATATTGATATATAATGAAAAAATCATTTTTACCTGGGACACAAATCTGTAGGACATACTTTAAAGCAGACTGTAGTTCTGTATTTTCAGAAGATTCAGTGAACAAGTTGACCACAAGAACAAGGCCACCGCTGTCAACAAAATATCGCTGGTTGATATCTACATAAAAAAAAAAAAAAAGATATGTGACAATGGAAAAGTAGAGACATTTAAACCAAATATTCTTTTCTTCTCTTGGCACAAGGCCCGAAATTTTTGGGGAGGGGGCCAGTCGATTAGATCGACCCAGTATGCAACTGGTACTTAATTTATCGACCCTGAAAGGATGAAAGGCAAAGTTGACTTTGGGGGAATTTGAACTCAGAACGCAGCGGCTGACGAAATACCGCTAAGCATTTCGCCCGGAGTGCTAACGATTCTGCCAGCTCGCTGCCTTAAGCTAAACTAAATATTAAGGTGTGTGTGTGTGTGTGTGTGTGTGAGAGAGAGAGAGAGAGGGGCTCAAGCTTTTACAGATGGTCAAAAAGAGAGTCAAGTGTCTTGGTGTTTCAGATGTTAATGCTTCAGCAAAAGAAAGACAGAAAAGAAAAAAAAAAAGAAAAGATAGAGAAAAGATAGCTGGAAAAAAAATAAATATACAAATACAGAAGCATTTAGGGGACAGGTGGAAGTGCAGTTCTATGGAAAGGAACAGAATGGGACGCAGAGAAAGGGTGAGCTACATACACACATACAGAGTTACCAAAGTAACAAAGCAGTCAAACAATGCACATGAATTTTCTTCTATTTTGTTTTTTTTTTTACATTATCTTTCATCTCCTTCTTCTGTGACTTTCTAACCATTTTTTTAACCATTTCATTGTTTTTTTTCACCCACTATTAATGTACGTATACATCACAAATTCTTACCAAAATGTCTGACTCATACAAGTATGGAAAAAGTGGATGATAACTCATCAATCATCATCAACGTTTAACATTTTGGCGCAGGTGTGGCTGTGTGGTAAGTAGTTTGCTTACCAACCACATGGTTCCGGGTTCAGTCCCACTGCGTGGCACCTTGGGCAAGTGTCTTCTACTATAGCCTCGAGCCAACCAAAGCCTTGTGAGTGGATTTGGTAGATGGAAACTGTCGTATATATATATATATATGTGTGTGTATAGGTTTGTGTCTGTGTTTGTCCCACTAACATCGCTTGACAACCGATGGTGGTGTGTTTACGTCCCTGTCACTTAGTAGTTTGGCAAAAGGGACCAACAGAATAAGTACTAGGCTTACAAAGAATAAGTCCTGGGGTTGATTTGCTCGACTAAAGGCGGTGCTCCAGCATGGGCGCAGTCAAATGACTGAAACAAAAGAGTAAAAGAGTATTTGTTGTCCATGCTGGCATGGGTTGGATGGTTTGACCAGGGCTGGTAAGTGGAGAGGTTGCACCAGACTCCAGTCTGATTTGGTATGGTTTCTACAGCTGGATGCCCTTCCTAACACCAACCACACCGAGGGGTAACGGTTGCTTCATAATACATTACACACACACACAAAGCTAGCTAGAAAGCTGTGTGTGTGTGTGTGTGATAGATAGATAGATGGATGGATGGATGGATATAAATGTTTATTCTGTTATATTCTTTTACTCTTTTACTAATTTCAGTCATTTGACTGTGGCCATGCTGGAGCACTGCCTTTAGTCGAGCAAATCAACCCCAGGACTTATTCTTTGTAACCCTAGTACTTATTCTTTGTAAGCCTAGTACTTATTCTATTGGTCACTTTTGCCAAACCGCTAAGTTACGGGGATGTAAACACACCAGCATCGGTTGTCAAGCGATGTTGGGGGGACAAACACAGGCACACAAACACATATATATATATATATATATATATATATACGCCGAGCTTCTTTCAGTTTCCGTCTACCAAATCCACTCACAAGGCTTTGGTCGGCCCAAAGTGCCACGCAGTGGGACTGAACCCGGAACCATGTGGATGGTAAGCAAGCTACTTACCACGCACCCACTCCTGCACCTTACAATAAAAAATTAAAAAATTCTGCATCAAACTCAAGGATGACTCAATACTTTCTGTGGAGTATATCTCTATTATTCTTTAACAAGAAAAGTATTGACACTGACTTCACCGTTTTGGCCTGCTTAACCTTCATCAGACTTTGGTACATTTGTTTGCCCTTGCTTAAGAGTACATCTACAAATACATCTTTCATGTATTACATTTATTTGGCTTAATTAGGTACCTATCTACTATGTATTAGTCATTCAGCTTCCATTTGTTTACATATATTTTTACATACATACTTATTATACAAGCATGTATGTACACACTTTTTTAAATATTGATTATAAAGCAGTTTTATATAATGGTGATTACTTAAGATGAAATGAGGTAATTTAATTACTCTGTCTGTCTCTAATTCTTTGATTCCACACACCATAGAAAAATTGGTTTCACTAATGAATCAGATTCATTCTAAATAGTTGATTCACACAAAAATATTTTGACTAATTCAAATGTATTTACAAATTCAAAATACTTTGTTTCAGATGAGTTGAAAAATTAGTGAAACTTGAGATTCCTTGCTAAACCATTAAATCTGTAAAATACAACTATAAAAAGCACCAGTGCCAATCTACATAAAAGGCAGCCATGCCAGTCTGTGTTGGTCCACATAAAAAAGCACCCAGCAAATACTGTAAAGTGGTTGGCATCAGGAAGAGCATCCAGCTGTAGAAACAAAGCCAAATCAGGCTGGAACCTGACACAGCTCTCCGGTTCTGGTCAAACTGTGCAACCCATGCCAGCATGGACGACGAATGTTAAATGACAATGATGATGTGTGTGCATACGCGTGTGCATGCATGTGTGTGTGTGTGCATGCACATATGGGCATGTGTATGTGTGTGCACATGTGTAAATGCCAGTGTGTGTGTGTGCATATACAATTAGGTTCTGCATAGTTGCAATCCACTGAATTCCACTCAAGACCCTGGTCAAACCAGAGTGAAGGTGGGATTGAACTGAGAATCATATGGCTGTGAAGAGAATTTCTTAATGGCACAGTCATGCTTGTACGCATATTCCCATTTCATTCGTCAACAGCAACCAGAAACTACTTCTTCCATAGCAATATTGAATGTAATAAGTTGCTAAATTTAATACTCATCAATCATTTTCTGACTTCTTCACTTTCCTGGAAATATATATAAAATAATATATAAAAGTTTCTGAAACGGTTACATTACTTTCTTCCCAAGAACATGGACTCTTTAAGCTCTGTAATTTATTTCTCCTTGAATCCCCTTTATTCTGATTCATAGAGAATAATTCTAAAGACATCCACAGCTAAACTAATAATCTCCAGTATCATCCTTACTTAACTAATGGACACGATTAAAGCAGTGTAGCCAAGAAGTTCACTTTTCAACTACTTCATTTCAAGCACATTAAGAAGTGTTTCCTATCAAAAACTCAGCTTGACTAAAGTCTGTGACATTTGGTTGATGAAAATTGTATGGAAGCCCATTAGATGCACCATTATTCGCTTTTGGATGGTGGACTAAATCTCCTGCCCAGTTCAGGCAGAACTTCACCACCTTCTGAAAAGATGGTTTTAGAATAGTCCACTCAATTGAAAGCATTTGGTCAGGGTTTCTGGTCTGTAGATAACCTCTTCCCACAAGTGTCACAGGCTCTATAGAAAGCTCATGAACATTGCCCTTCCTTGTTCCACTTAGCTGCATAAGGGAATAAAAAAAAATAATAAAAAAATCAACATTACTTCATGGATTACTACTTTACAGTGCTTTCAATTCTCACAAAATATTTTATTACTGTTTCACCAATAGATAAAAAAAATAAAGGCTATTTATACAGTTGTGGTAGCATTTTGTTTGTGAATATGGTATGTAGTTCTTTGTTAGTAACTGAAATGTGGAGGCACACTGGCCCAGTGGTTAGGGCAGCGGACTCACGGTCGTAGGATCGCGGTTTCGATTCCCAGACCGGGCGTTGTGAGTGTTTATTGAGCGAAAACACCTAAAGTTCCACGAGGCTCCGGCAGGAGATTGTGGCGAACCCTGCTGTACTCTTTCACCACAACTTTCTCTCACTCTTTCTTCCTGTTTCTGCTGTACCTTTATTTAAAAGGGCCAGCCTTGTCACACTTGTGCCACGCTGAATCCCCCAGAGAAATACTGGAACCCTCATCATCGTAGCCGATGGAGTGTCAACCAACAGTAACTGAAATAGAATTAGTTTTCAAAATAGCAATATGAATATCTAACTTAACAAGGAGGATTGTCATCATCATCATTACCATCATCATTTAACGTCTGTTTTACATGCTATCATGGATCAGACAATTTGAGAGGAGTTGGCTAGGTAGAAGATGGCACCAGGCTTCACTGTCTGTTTTGGCATGGTTCTTACAGCTGGATGCCCTTCCTCACATGAACCACTTTACAGAGTGGACTGGTTGCTTTATACGTGGCACCAGCACAGGTGAGGTCTGTTTGGCATGGTTTCTATAGTTGGATGCCCTTCCTAATACCAACCACTTTACAAAATGTACTGAGTGCTTTTACGCAGTATTAGCATGGGTGTGTTTATGTAGTACCCATACAGGTGCTTTTTATGTGACACTAGCATATGCAGTGCAAAAAAACACAGAAGTATATCAGAAGCAGAAGAATAGCATCTAGCAGTAATGAGGGAATTGTTAAATCTAGATCTCTGTATCTTTGAGTGTCATTAGAAGCAAGTAATCACTAGCAACTGCATGTCTGGACAAATTTAGCCTCTACTGAAGATAAAATTTCCAGGAAAATGTAATCCAATCAAAAACTTAAATAAGAAATAAATAATTTTAAAAATGAGCTACGTAGAAATATGAATTCATACAACAAAGGAATCTAAAATGTAATGAGCAAAAAACATCTTAAATAATACTTTATTTCTCATAAATATTTGGAAAACAGCCATGTAGTTAAGTTGTTTATTCCATTTAAAATCTGTTTTCTGTGCCAACATAGCTTAGACAGAAGGAAATTCGGGCAAGATTTTTACAGCCAGATGCATTTTCTGTTACCAACTTATATCTCTTTTACAAATAAGGGATTTTTTTTTTTTTGTTCTAAAGGAGTTTAAAAAGATAGAGGCAATAGACAATTTGTTGACAAGAGATGTTAACAAGCATTACCAGTGGTAGCCCAACCAGGAATGATAATGTTGTAGATTCTATCTGAGCTATAATCAGTGACATCATAATTACACACACACACACACACACACAGAGTACAGACATAACTGTAGGCTTCTGATGTTTGTTTCACAAGCAGGTGTTTTTAGGTTTGACCTCAGGCATGTTTTTTTTTACTTTTGAGCAAATTTTCTAACAAAGCCCTGAGGCAACCAATACTTCGAGAAGTAAACTGACAGCTGGAAACTGTATAGAAACCTGACTGATATGTGTGTATGTGCATGTGTGAGTGTGTGCGTATATGTGTATCTTTTACAGATGTACATTATGTAAGTTGGTGAAGGATGCAAACATCAGTGGAAGAGTGAAAAAAAAGAAAGTGCTCTTCAAAAACTTTCTTTACTATATTTGTTCTGCAACAAGTTACAAACACTCCCTTGCAACTTGTAACTAATCCTTGATGTGTTATATGTTTCAGTCATTAGGCTGTGGCCATGCTGAGGCATCAACTTGAATTTTAAGTTGAATGAATTGACCCCAGTACTAATTTTATAAACCTGGTACTAATTCTACTAATCTCTTTTGCCATATCACTAAGTTATGGAGATGTAAAGACACCAACACCAATTGTCAAACGGTGGTGGGAGACAAACACAGACACAAACACACACGCATATACATATATACAATGGGCTTCTTTCAGTTTCCGTCTATCAAATCCACAAATAAGGCTTTGGTTGGCCTGAGGCTATAGTAGAAGACACTTGCCCATGGTGCCATACAGTGGGACTGAACCCAGAACCACATAGTTGAGAAGCAAGCTTCTTACCACACAGCCGTGCTTAATGATGATATTGTTCAACAGTTATGAAAAATAAACAAACATAGGCGCAGGAGTGGCTGTGTGGTAAGTAGCTTGCTTACCAACCACATGGTTTCGGGTTCAGTCCCACTGCGTGGCACCTTGGTCAAGTGTCTTCAACTATAGCCTCAGGCCAACCAAAGCCTTGTGAGTGGATTTGTTAGACAGAAACTGAAAGAAGCGGCAAGCTGGTAGAAACGTTAGCACACCGGGCGAAATGCTTAGTGGTATTTCGTCTGCCGCTATGTTCTGAGTTCAAATTCCTCCGAGGTCGACTTTGCCTTTCATCCTTTTGAGGTTGATTAAATAAGTACCAGTTATGCACTGGAGCCGATATAATCAACTTAATCCGTTTGTCTGTCCTTGTTTGTCCCCTGTGTACAGCCCCTTGTAGGCAGTAAAGAAATAAGAAACTGAACGAAGCCCATCATATGTGTGTGTGTGTGTGTGTGTGTGTGTCCATGTTTGTCCCCACCACCGTCGATTGACAACCGACGTTGGTGTGTTTACGTACCTGTAACTTAGCAGTTTGGCAAAAAAGACTGATAGAATAAGTACTAGGCTTATAAAGAGCAAATCCTGGTGCCGATTTGTTTGACAAAAGGCGGTGCTCCAGCATAGCCGCAGTCAAATGACTGAAACAAGTAAAAGAGTAAAAGAACAAAAGAATACATAAAATATAGACACTCACCAGAATGGTCTGTAGCATGTGCTATTGCAAGGATTATTTGGATTTGATTGGGTGTATTACTGTGACAGAGACGAAGTAGCTTCACTAAAATTTCTATTCCGCCATAATTACCAAACAATTCAGCATTGGTCACTGGGAAAAGACAAAAGTGTATCAAACAATATAATTTCTTTCTTTTTTTTCCTTTTCCATTTTAGATATTTTTTTTTTTTAATTATCAAATTCTAAAAAAAAACTTCCTGGAATAATTAGAAATTATTTCTATTATTTTTTGGTGTGTTAATCTTTTTAAAAATAAAATGATTATTGTTAATAAGAATAAAATAAAAATTCTAACAAAAATTATGCAAATTATGAAGCTTAGAGTGTTTAGAAGAAAAACAGCAACTTGTGTTGAAGATTTTAGGCATAGCTCTGTCATTAAAATGCTTATTTTGCAAAGATGGGCTTTCTGGTTCAGTCCCAAAGAACAGCACCTTGATCGAGATTCGTCTATACCAATGGTTCCCAAAGTGGGTGGTACTGCCCCCCTGGGGATGCTGGAAAGTTCCAATGGGGCATTGAAGTGGGGGGCGATAATGGGGTAGTGATTCATGTAAAAAAACAACAAAATAATGGGTTCAGTAGGTTAAGTTATATTTGTGAAATACAGTTGCTTTGAATTTTGCTTCAGAAAGAGGTTCATGTTTGTAATGGTTAGTTAGTGGGGGGGGGGGCTGCTAGGAATGTGGTCTAGGTGTCAAGGAGGTGGCAGCCTGAAAAAGTTTGGGACTATACTTTAAGGACTTTTCCCAACCAATTTTCTTCTCTGAGTGTTATTTGTGTCTGGAATTCTGTGTCTTTTTCCAGATTAGTTATCCCACTAATAGAGGGTACACTTGTTTTACTGATGTAATCATCACCATCATTTAACATCTACTTTCCATGCTGACATGGGTTAGACAATTTGACGGGAACTGATATAAGCCGGAGAGCTGCACCAGGTTCCAGTCTGATTTGGCTTGATTTTTACGGCTGGATGCCTTTCCTAATGCCAACCACTCCAAGAGTGTAATGGGCGCTTTCTACATGCCACCAGCACAGGTGCCATTTACATGTCACTGGCAATGTCCTTCCAAATAACATGTCCTCTCTCCATAAGCTATAGGAGCTCCTAGAATTTGGAAGGAGATTTCAAGCAACCACAGTAGTGGAATTATTAAGCGTGACCAACTGTAATTCTTTTTATTTGGCACCTAGGCCATGACAGAGAGGGGACAGTACAAGGACAGACAGAACACCACAGTGGGGACAAAAAACATAAAACGAATGAAAAATGGAAAAATGTACAACGAAATCGATGGTGATGAAATGGCAGCATGTGCCCCACTCACAAGCAGTACCATTTCAACGTTCTTACTTTCAGTTTGTAATCTTCTTCGTTTTCCTTATTTTTTCACTATTAGCATCATTTTGTTTACTCTTTTTTCCTTCTTTTTTTTAAAACCATTTTACTCTCTTTTTTTTTTTTAATATCTGATGTACGGATCTAGTTCACTTAGTTCTACTACTGGCAGCAGTGCAACGAACTGCACCACAAATCCCGGATGCTCAATTTGACACTTTTCCTTCAACTTTTTATATTTTTCCTTATCGATTAGAATAGCTTTTATGTTTTCACCGTACATCTCCCTGGGCAACTTAACCCTTATAACGGATTTAAGCTTGGTTATCACTCTTTCGGTATATAATGCTTTTAGTGTGACCAACTGAGACTATGGATACTATCAAACAAATTCAGCTTTGGTCTGCCCCTAGGTTTCCTGCTGGTTAGCTCAGCTTGAAGAATCTATCTTGCAATTCTTTCCTACAACATTCTAATCACATATCTATAGTACTGGAGTTGTGACCTCTCGATGAGAAGTAGAAGCTTGATCTGGACAGACTCCCTGTTCTCTGAGCTATGCACCATGTCAAATAACATTACTGCAGAGTGGAGATCCTTAGAAGGAACCCCGTTCATGATTGAGCGTTTTTTTGGTCGTTAATGAGGATAGGCACACAAACCGAACTGAAGATTGCGAGTTTGGTTTTTTGTGGGTACAGTACAATTGCTGGATTGGGTGCCAGGCATGAATAGGACCACTGCAAGTTGTAATATGAAAAGAATGTTAATTGACAGGTGTTCAAACTGAACATCAACCATATCAATGTCAGAGGCTCTGCAAAGGACAAAGCAGACACTTGTTTCTTCCTCTTCCTTATCATCATCATTAAGCTCTCATCTCCAAAGAAAAGTAAAGCCAGTTCTCTATCCTATGTACACCAGTAGTTCTAAAGTTAAAGTTTCTAATAGGCACAGGAGTGGCTGTGTGGTAAGTAGCTTGCTTACCAACCACATGGTTCCGGGTTCAGTCCCACGGCTTGGCACCTTGGGCAAGTGTCTTCTACTATAGCCTTGAGTCAACCAAAGCCTTGTGAGTGGATTTGGTAGATGGAAACTGAAAGAAGCCCTTCGTATATATATGTGCGTGTGTGTGTGCGTGTGTGTGTTTGTGTGTCTGTGTTTGCCTCCCACCAACATCGCTTGACAACCGATGCTGGTGTGTTCACATCCCTGTAATTTAGCAGTTTGGCAAAAGGAACCAATAGAATAAGTACTAGGCTTACAAAGAATAAGCCCTGGGGTCGATTTACTCGACTAAAGGTGGTACTCCAGCATGGCCGTAGTCAAATGACTGAAACGAATAGAAAATTTTTAAAAAATCAAAGAATACTTACCGTTACCCAAAAGACATGTATCAAGAGCTGAAGTTAATAGAACAGCAGTTTTCAAATAATCAGCGTTATAAACATTGTCGGTAGCAAGTGTGTATAGCTTAATTATGTTTACTAATACATCAATTCCATCCAGTTCTCGCAATGTATTTTGGTTGGTCTCTAATAAACAAAAAAAAAAAAACGAATGTGTATGCTTGTTGCTTCAGTAAAAATATTAAATATAACCATCATTGTCATCATCATTGTTTTAACGTTTATTTTTCCATGCTTGCATGGGTTGGATGGGATCTGTTGGGGGCAGATCTACTACTTCTACTACTACTACTACTACTACTACTACTACTAGACGCTCTTCTTGTGGCTAGCTCTTATTTGATCCCATGCAAAGTAATACTTTACCCCTTGCCTGACATGTTTCTGCAGAATATCCAAAATGAATGCCATTCATTTACAACAACCACAGGTAGTCACGACAAGGAGACACAAAAACACACACACACACACACACACCATCATCATCTTAATGTCCACTTTCTCATGCTTGCAAGAGATGAACAAAATTTATTGAGGCAGGTTTTCTAAGGCTGGATGCCCTTCATGCCACCAACCCTCACCTGTTTCCAAGTAAGGTAATATTTTCCCATTGCAAGACATATTTAAGCAGAATGTTGGTAACGAACGTCACTGCTATTATGCAATGCCAAGAGAAGGAGACACAAACACACAACCATACGTGCACGCACACACACACGACAGGTATCTTTCAGTTTCCATCTACCAAACCCAGACACAAGGTTTTGGCAGCCTGGAGCAATAGTAGAAGTCACTTGCCCAAAGTGCCTTGCAGTAGGATTGAACCCAAAACCATGTGGTTGGTAAGCAATCTTCTTAACCACACAGTCACACTTGCACCTCATATTCATAATTATAAAGTATACCTGAACTCCAAATTCACTCTACTTAAATTCTCATTGGAAAAAAAAAAAGGTGAGAAAGAAAATATTCTTCATTTTCAAACAGGGTTTGTAGTCCTGTAAGCTGCATGGCAACCTCAACGGTGCTGGTGGCATGAAAGAAAAAAAAAGAACCCAGTCAACATTCCAAAGTGGTGGGCATTAGGAATGGCGTCCAGAGTAGACACCGGAGCACAATGCAATCCTTGGAGCTTATCAGGTCCTATCAAACTGTTCAAACCATGCCAAAATGAAGCATAGATGTGAAATGATGATGACGACGATGATGATGATGAGTTGCAAGGTATCAAATGAATTTATAACATTTTCAGATAACATATTGAAGAGAGAACAAAAATACACATAAATATATATATAAAAATATAGCAGGAAACCAGGAAAGATCTGAAAGGTGAAAGTTCATCATGATTTTGGCAGAAGCAGGAATAGACCAGGATGAGACAGAAGAGTATCTGTGAAGTCTTTAATGTTGATTTGACCTAGATCCATGGGATCACAACAGGTAAGATCCAGGGAATCATAATAGGCAAGTAAGATCCAGGGATTCATAATAGGTAAGATCCATAGGATCATAATAGATAAGATCCAGGGGATCACTGGTGAAAAACTCTTCAATAATAAAAAGGTAAGTTGCAGATAGTTCTTTACATCTGTTTCTGTGGAAGTTACATATTAAATGCAGATCAATGCAGTTTTTCTAAAACACAGACTGTAATATGCAAACCATCCATCATAAGAAGAAGAGTACATACAACAGTAAGGAAAATAGAATATGTCTAAATAGAGAGGTAGATAGATCTACACTCCAACTGAGAGGGAAATATATATTGATGAAAAGTACTAGGTGGCTGTTGAGGATAATGTTGTAGAGATCGATATTTATAGGAATAAGGGGTTAATAAAAGGATATGAAAAATGAGAGAAAGGAAAAAGGAGTTTTATCTGAGGAGGAGAGCAAGCTGCTATTTCTAGCTGTTCATGTAATATTAGGTTGTTATCATGTACTTTCTTTTCAGTGCTGTATCAATGGATATTTTAGTGTACCTTCTCTTAAACACCTATATGTGTGTGTGTCTATCTGTCTATCTATCTAGCTATTTATATATATATATATATATATATATATATATATATATATATATATATTTGCACCATCCTATTTCTAAGTATAGACAAAACACTGAATCTTGCACAGATTTATATACAAAAAATGTTTTCCCACCCAATGCCTATGTCTAACATTGTTACATTTAATCCATAATCTAAATTTCTAGCCATAAACTGATAATTAAAATTAAATTAAAATTACATTCAGATTTAGAGATATAATAGATTTCAACTATTTACATTGCTTTAGGGTAAAACGTACTGCCGCTAGTTTTAAAATCTAACTTTATTTATTGTATAAATTTTTTTTTCCTTTCCAAACTATAATTTTGGTTTTGCTATGCCTTCCCGTTTCAAACTCACCGCAAAATCGTTTTATTTATAATTCCGGTTTTACTCTTTGTCGCTTTGAACAGGTTTCAAACTGCTCAGATATTTTTAAAATAGATGATCCACTAAGTTTCTTTAAGAAGTACTACTATCAATAGAAACTGACAATTTAATATATTTAGTGGAAAATAAATATTTGTTTATTCCATTACATTTTGCCTGAATGAATGCTTTAATACAAGTGAAAATTGACTTCAAAAATTTAAAAAGAAATTTAGATTCTTAACAAATTATAAAATCAAAATGATTATTCCTTTTGCTTTTTATTGATTTTCATTTTAAATTCATTCCACTAAACTATTATATATCATTTCTATTCTGCAGCTATATTGTCGCAACCCAACAATATTTTATTTATAGCACAATTCTCATTGAATTTATCTAAGTTTAACTACTCTCCTCACACACACACACACACACATACACCTCCCACCTGAAATAAAAGGAATGAAGAAAAATCCTTATTTTCTTAAAAGTGTAAATGTAATTCAAAATTAGAATACTTGAAAGGCTGACACACACATTCATACACACATCATCATCATCATTCAGTGTCCGATTTTCCATGCTTGCAAGGGTCAGATGGAATTTGTTGAGGCAGATTTTCTATGACCAGATGCCTTTCCTGTTGCTAACCCTCCCTTGTTTCTGAGCAAGGTAATATCTCTCATGGCCCAACACAATTTTCACAGGAGACTGGAATTAAACAGCTTCACCTGTACAAGGATGATGCTCATTTACAACCATCAGGTGATATTTAGACAAAGGTGCACACACAATATTTTTATTAAAAACAAAACACATCCTTTACAACATGTACTGAACACTCCTTCCTTTAACATTAAGTAACATACATACATACATACATACTGTTATGTCTCAAGCTACTGCTATCTAGCACCTTCGGATGATCTCAACTCGTCAGCTACTCGACGGCTACTCAACTGTCAGTCGACTGTCAGTCCACCGCTACCACGGTCAGACTACTTCTATTTATAGGTCTTGGTTGAGCCTACTTCTTCACTTGGGGGCGTCGACACAACACATACATACATACATGTACGTGTGTGTGTGTGTGTGTGTGTGTGCAGTTTCATGTAAAAACGTCCATGCAGTGTCACATAAAGGGTGCCCGTGCTGTGCCACGTAAAACCCAGTATACTCTGTAAGGTGGTTGGCATTAGGGAGAGCATCCAACCATAGAAACCATGCCAAATCAAACTGATGTATGTATATTTATTACACACACACACAAAGGACTTCTTTCAGTTTTAGTCAACAACTAAACCCACTCACAAGGCTGGTCAGACAAAGGCTACAGTACAAAACATGCCCAAGGTGTCACACTGTGGTATTGAACCTCAAACCACACAATCTTGGGTCCTTTACTTTTTTTTTTTTTAACTCTCAGTATCTTCAGTCATTCTTGAGTTTTAAGGTCCTTTTTTTCCTTCATATATACATATAAGACAGCGAGCTGGCAGAAATGTTAGCACAGCAGGTGAAATGTATATCGGTATTTCGTCTGTCTTTACGTTCTGAGTTCAAATTCCACCAAGGCTGACTTTGCCTTTCATCCTTCTGGGGTCAATAAATTAAGTACCAGTTGCGTACTGGAGTCGATCTAATTGACTGGCCCCCTCCCACAAAATTTCGGGCCTTAAGCCTAGAGTAAGAAAGATTCTTAAAATATTGTTATTTAGGCGGTGAGCTGGCAGAAACGTTAGCATGCCGGGCGAAATGCTTATCGGTAATTCGTATGCCGCTACATTCTGAGTTCAAATTCTGCCGAGGTCAACTTTACCTTTCATCCTTTCGGGGTCGATAAATTAAGTACCAGTTATGCACTTAGGTCGACGTAATCGACTTAATCCCTTTGTCTGTCCTTGTTTGTCCCTTTTATGTTTAGCCCCTTGTAGGCAATAAAGAAATAAGAAACGTTAGCATGCTGGGCAAAATATTTCGCGGTATTTTGTCTGTCTTTATGTTCTGAGTTCAAAATAAGTACCAGTTGTGTACTGGAGTCGATCTAATTGACTGGCTCCCTCCCCCAAAATTTCAGGCCTGGTGCCTAGAGTAGAAAAGAATACACACATACATACATATATATATATATATAAAATGAGATTTAATCAGCTATTTGTAATTGAAAAAGAAAAACTGCCTTATATTGCGTCTTGTTTTTCTGTTTGTTCATGTGTAATTAACTTCCAGTGAAGAAAAACTATGATTCTGTTTTTATTCCAAATACATCATCAAATACATTCCTTTAATAATGTTTTTTCTTTTCTTACCACCCCCACCTCACCCCCATACTTAATCACATCTGATTAGAATATTTTTGGATGGCTTGTGTTAAAGAAATTAACTTAGCTTCCACTAAACCTGACCCCCATATTTCTCCCTACATTAATTCTTCGTCTTTACTTTTGTCTCTCAGTGTTACCCTTCGCATTTTGTGCTGAATTTCTTTGGAAGATCTTTGTTATGTTTCACAGGTGAAATATATCAAAATGCCATGTTCCATATTTTTATTCAGATTATTATTTTTTTATTTTTTGCTTGTTTTCAGCTGTCATGCAGTAGAGTGGTCACACATACATACACACACACACACAATGAGCTTCCATATTGATTCCATCAATCAAATTTACCCACAAGACATAGGTCTGCCTGGGGCTATAGAACTCACTTGCCCAAGGTGCTATGCTATGGAACTGAACCCAAAACCCTGCAGTTGCAAAGCAAGCTTCTTAACGACACAACTATATTTTACTCTTTTTTTTTACTCTTTTACTTGTTTCAGTTATTTGACTGCGGCCATGCTGGAGCAGCGCCTTTAGTCGAGCAAATCGACCCCAGGACTTATTCTATGTAAGCCTAGTACTTATTCTATCGGTCTCTTTTTGCCAAACCGCTAAGTTACGGGGACGTAAACACACCAGCATCAATTGTCAACCGATAGTGGCGAGGACAAACACAGACACACATACACACACACACACACACACACACACACACACACACACACACATATATACATATATACGACGGGCTTCTTTCAGTTTCCATCTACCAAATCCACTCACAAGGCTTTGGTCGGCCCGAAGCTAGAGAAGACACTTGCCCAAGGTGCCACGCAGTGGGACTGAACCTGGAACCATGTGGTTGGTAAGCAAGTTACTTACCACACAGCCACTCCTGCGCCTATTAATCATCATCATTTTATATCTACTTTGCAAGGCTTACACAGGTGCTCTGCAGCACAGCATCTCATACTTGTTGCAGTCCCTTATCATCTTCACACGATTCAGCATCCTGAGATCAGCCCTTACCACTTTTTTTCCCCACATCTTCTTCCTCTAACTGAAGTTCCTTCCACCTAGGTCCCTTGGCAATTTTTCATCCAGCTGCCAGTTTTCATACACATCTCATAGCTATACCACTGCAATCTTCTCATTTGTGTATTACAATTAATTCCCCTTATATCTAATTTTTTCTCTTTTTAAATACTAATACATTATTAATAAGCTGTGTCTTGAGCAATGTGCTAAACTCATGTAACATATGTTGAAACCTAATTGGCTACACATGCATATAATACTGGCAAGAAGTTTTCTGCATAGAAATATTTATAATACTTAATGAATAATTTAGCAAAAATAAGTAAGATTTTCTAGTTTATTCTTTACATATTTTTGTTAGTGTTTTGCCTGTTATAATCATTTTCTTCTCTGCTATCATTAGATGTCCAGCTCCATAAACGTAAAAACATTCTCATGTATTAATTGGAAACAGTATTTTCACAGCCAACAAGTCCATCGTAAAATCTAAATGGTACATATCTTAAGCTTACCCCGCTGAGGTTAATATCGTGTAGAAGTTGTGTATAGGTTGTTACTTACTTCATTAGAACTATATCCTCACAGTTCCTCTCACAAACAACAAAATGTCTTATGCTTGTTGTGAGTAAATGTTTGTCTTTATCAGTTGTCTTTTACTTGTTTGAGCGATTGGACTGTGGCCATGCTGGGGCACCACCTCGGAGGAGCTTACTCAAATGGATTGACCCAACACTTATATAATTATTATATACACATAGGCGCAGCAGTGGCTGCGTGGTAAGTAGCATGCTTACCAACCACATGGTTCCGGGTTCAGTCCCACTGTGTGGCACCTTGGGCAAGTGTCTTCTACTATAGCCTTGGGCCAACCAAAGCCTTGTGAGTGGATTTGGTAGACGGAAATTGAAAGAAGCTCGTCGTATAAATATATATATATATATATATATATATATGTGTGTATGTGTGTTTGCGTGTCTGTGTTTGTCCCCCCACTATGGTGGTGTGTTTACGTCCCCGTAACTTAGCGGTTCAGCAAAAGAGACTGATAGAATAAGTACTAGGCTTCCAAAGAATAAGTCCTGGGGTTGATTTGCTCGACTAAAGGCGGTGCTCCAGCATGGCCACAGTTAAATAACTGAAACAAGTAAAAGAGTAAAGAGTACATCTACACATGACAGGCTTCCACACAGTTTCCATCTACCTAATTCACTCGCAAGGCATTGGTTGGACTGGGGCTATAGTAAGAGCCACTCCCCCAAAGTGCAATGGTGTGTGACTGAACCCAAAACCAGTATGGCTGCAAAGTGAGCTTCTTAACCACACAGCCATGTCCGTTCCTATCTATATCTTCCATCTATCAGTTGTTTCAGTCTTTACACTGTGGCCAAGCTGGGGCACCACCTTGAAGAGTTTGTAGTCAAATGAATCAACCCCAGTACTTATTTTTTTTTTTTAAAGTGTAGTACTTATTCTATCAATCTTTTCTGTTGAACTGCTAAATAGAGGGACCAGCTATCCGAGTTGATAGTACCAGGGTAGATAAAGCAATTAAGAGTATGAAGACCGGGAAAGCCCCCGGCCCATCAGGAATCACTGCAGAGATGCTCAAAATATCTGGCAGTGTTGGCTATAGCCTAGTCACCCGTATTACGAACCAGGTGATACACGAAGGAGTCATACCCTATGACTGGTGTAGCAGCATCATAGTCAACTGCTACAAAGGTAAAGGGGACGCTTTAGATACAAATAATTACAGAGGCATCAAGCTGTTAGATCAGGTTATGAAAGTTACAGAGAGGGTCATAGCCCAACTAATTAGGGAGCGAATCAATTTAGATGAGATGCAGTTTGGGTTCGTGCCAGGTAAAAGCACTACTGATGCCTTATTTCTAGTGAGACAGTTGCAGGAGAAATACCTAGCTAAGGATAAACCTCTGTACCTGGCTTTCGTTGACATGGAGAAAGCCTTTGACAGGGTCCCCCGATCCCTTATCTGGTGGTCAATGAGGAAACTTGGGATAGAAGAATGGTTAGTGAGAGCTGTGCGAGCCATGTACAGAGATGCTGCCAGTAAGGTGAGGGTTGGAAATGAGTACAGCAATGAATTCCGGGTAGAGGTAGGGGTCCACCAAGGTTCCGTCCTCAGCCCCCTATTATTTACCATAGTCCTCCAGGCAATCACAGAGGAGTTCAAGACAGGTTGCCCCTGGGAGCTCCTCTATGCTGATGACCTTGCCCTAATTGCGGAGTCACTATCAGAACTAGAGGAGAAGTTTCAGGTGTGGAAGCAAGGTCTAGAATTGAAGGGCCTTAGAGTCAACCTAGCTAAAACCAAAATCCTAATAAGTAGGAAGGTAGATAAAACACAAACCCCTTCAGGTAGATGGCCCTGCTCAGTATGTAGAAAAGGAGTAGGTAGTAACTCTATAAGATGTACCCGGTGCAAGCTATGGACACATAAGAGGTGCAGCAACATCAAAGGCAGGTTAACTAGCAAGTTAGTTTTTGTTTGTGGCAGATGTTCAGGTGCAATACAGACTGCAAACAAACAGGAAACAACTTCTATCTCATTCCAGGGTGAAAAACTAGAGGTAGTCGATAGCTTCCGCTATCTGGGCGACCAAGTTAGTAGTGGGGGTGGGTGCGCTGAAAGTGTAGCTGCTAGAATAAGAATAGCCTGGGCAAAGTTTAGAGAGCTCTTACCCCTGCTGGCGACAAAGGGACTCTCACTCAGAGTAAAAGGCAGACTGTATGACGCATGCGTACGAACAACCATGCTACATGGCAGTGAAACATGGGCTGTAACTGCTGAGGACATACGTAAGCTCGCAAGGAATGAAGCCAGTATGCTCCGTTGGATGTGTAATGTCAATGTGAATACCCGTCAGAGTGTAAGTATCTTGAGAGAAAAGCTGAACATTAGAAGCATCAGTTGTGGCGTGCAAGAGAGACGATTGCGCTGGTATGGACATGTGGTGAGAATGGAGGAGGATAGCTGCGTGAAAAAGTGCCACACCCTAACAGTTGAGGGAACCCGTGGAAGAGGTAGGCCCAGGAAGACCTGGGCTGAGGTGGTGAGGCAAGACCTTCGTACATTGGGCCTCACCGAGGCGATGACTACGGACCGAGACCTTTGGAAATGGGCTGTGCGTGAGAAGACCCGGCAAGCCAAGTAAGATCGTTGCCAGTGCCCCTGGACTGGTTCTTGTGCGGGTGGCACATGAGATGCACCATTTTGAGCGTGGCCGTTGCCAGTACCGCCTGACTGGCTCCTGTAGGATTTTCGAGCGAGATCGTTGCCAGTGCCCCTGGACTGGCTTGTGCGGGTGGCACATAAAAGACACCATTTCGAGCGTGGCCGTTTTCGTGCGGGTGACACGTAAAAGCACCCACTACACTCTCTGAGTGGTTGGCGTTAGGAAGGGCATCCAGCTGTAGAAACTCTGCCAAATCAGACTGGAGCCTGGTGTTGCCATCCGGTTTCACCAGTCCTCAGTCAAATCGTCCAACCCATGCTAGCATGGAAAGCGGACGTTAAACGATGATGATGATGATGATGATGATGCTAAGTTAAAGGGATGTAAAAAACGACACTGGTTGTCAAACGCACTCACACACGCACATATATTCATTCACCCACAAATGGCACCCATGCTGGTGGCACATAAAAGCATCCATTATACTCTCGTAGTGGTTGGCATTAAGAAGGGCATCCAGCTGTAGAAAACCATGCCAAATCAGACTGGAGTCTGGTGCAGCCTTCCAGCTTACCAGCCCCGGTAAAACTGTCCAACCCCTGCCAGCATGGACAACAGATTTTAAACGATGATGATGACTGGCTTCCATACAGTTTCCATCAACTAAGTTCATTTGCAAAGCATTTGTTAACCTAGAGCTATTGTAGAAGATGCTTGTCCAAGATGCTGTGCAGTGGTACTGAACTCGAAACCTCATGGTTGCATTGCAAATTGAAATATTCACAAATACCATTTCACTAACTCAGGCATTATTAAGAGTAATAACTTTTTAGTTTTAACCTTGTCCTTCTAATAATAAAAATTACACACACACACACACACACACACAACAGTAATAATAAATATAAAATTTAAAAAGACCTCAGGTAAAAATTGTCTCTTATAAATAATTCATTTTTGCATTAAGAATTTAAAAAGATTAAAAAAAAGGAATACAATCAACTAATTTTTCTTACATCGAAGCATATAATATATACACACAGATATACATATACACGCATATACATTCAAACACACACATTCATATATACACAAGCATACATATATACACAAACATACATATATACACACATTCATATATACACAAACATACATATACACACACACACATTCATATATACACAAACATACATATATACACACACATAAATTCACACATTCATATATACATAAACATACACACATACATATAAATTCACACACACACACACATACACAAACATATACACACAAACATACATATATATACATTCACACACACACACTCGCACATACATATACACACACACATTCACACATATTCACGCACACATACACACACACACACACATTAATAGTCATTACTTCTGCTAGTACGCATTAATCAAAGAAACATATTTATTCAATAGACACATTAACAATAAAGCAGAACTCTGAAATCAAAAACAAAAACAATACAATTCTAAGTATCCAAATATATATCTTGTGCGTATATATAGTGCCTACTTACCATTAGAAGCAACAAGCATTGCAATGAGTCTTACTACACTTTGCACAGCTAAAAGATGTTGGCATTTTTTGATGAACAGCAAACTCAATTTTAGAACATGTTTTGCACAATATTCTTGATTCTCAGCTATAAAAAGATGAATACGTACATGAATATGTAAATAAAAACTTCAAACATTTCAAAAACGATTTTGAAAATGAAAATATCAAATAAAATATGTATTCTATTTCAACTTATGGATGATGACATGCCAATTTTGTTTCGTAAACTACATGAAATATTTATTCAGCAATTAAATTAAGTGCAAATCTCAATATTTCCAAATAACTCAAATCAAATAATTCTTAAAATAATAAAAATATATGTTGCGACTGAACTGTTTTAAAAATCATTCTTTTAAATTCTAGTTCTGCATAGCTTTATCAAATATAATTTTATGTGATTCTTATTCAGGCTAACAAAGCAAGATAGAGTTGATTTTTCAATTTAACATTGGAATTATGGAAGCTTTTCAGGAAAGCAATCAGCCATCCCTAATAACGAGTTATTAATTTTAATCACACATTATGCATCCAGAAATAGATATTCAGGAGAATCAATAGATAGGCAAGGACCTCATCTTTGAATGAGGTAATCTTCAATGAAAACACTTACAACATAGAAAAATGACAGTACGGGGGTGTGGGGTGGAGAAGGCCTGGCTGTGTGGTTAAGAAGTTTGCTTTGCGACCATGTGGTTTCAGGTTCAGCCCATTGAGTGTTACTTTGGGAAAGTGTCTTCTACAACAACCCCAGACAGACCAATGCCTTGTAAGTGAATTTGGTTGGATGGCAACTGTGAGGAAGTCTGCTGTATATGTGTGTGTGTGTGTGTGTGTGTCTTCACTGCTTGACAACCGGTGTTGGTTTATTTACATTCTTGTAAACCTAGCAGTTCAGCAAAAGAGACAAATCGAAAGAGAACCGAACTTTTAAAAAAGCAAGTACCAGGATCAATTTGCTTGACTAAACACTTAAAGATGGTGCCTCCAACATCTTTTATTTGTTTCAATCCAATCACAGAAACAAGTAAAAGATCAAAAAATGAATAAACAAATGATAATTCTTATTTTTATGTTGCGCAACATGAAGTGATTGAAATAGAAATTTAAAGTATTGTTACGTTTTGGGATGGTCTTTCTTTTTTTTTTTGCAAAATAATCACTGTAGTTTATTTTGTAGTCCACACTGTGAAGTGGATGGCATTTGGAAGGGCATCCAGCTGTAAAAATCATGCCAAAACTGACCTCGCCTGTGTTTGTGCTACGTAAAAAGCACTCGGTCCACTCTGCTGTGTGGCTGGTGTTAGGAAGGGCAACCAGCTGTAAAAACCCTGTCAAAATAGACACAGAAATCTGGTGCAAGCTCCTGCCCAGCCGGCTACTGTCAAACTGTCCAACCCATGCCAGCACAGAAGGTGGACATTAAACAATGATGATGATGATACGCATGCACTAAAAATTCATTCTTCCCTTCAGATTTATTATTGCTTTTTATTTTATTGTCCTTTGTCTGAAAATCTGAAGTGAAGAACGAATGTTTAGTGCATGTGTTTATTTTGGAAAAACAAAAAAAAACCAAAAAACTAACCATTCCAAAATACAACACATGATTTCACATCAAGAATTTTGCAAAACAAATACACAAACATAAAAATTTAAAGTACATTCATACAAAAGGAAAAGAAAATACACACTTCTCATACATTTATAGTTATTAAACACAAGAGAGTAGAAATTATGCAGTTTAGTTACCATTTGCCAAAATTTCAATGGCTTCATAACTATCTGCATTAAATTTCAAGGGATTTAAACTATCATACACCAATTACAACCAACTTACCAACTTCTGCTGCAGTTACTATTAACCGAACTGATTATATATCTGTTATCTTGTCTCATTTACTTGTTTCAGTTGCTGGATTGTGGCCATGCTGGAGCATCCCCAGTACCCGTTTTAATGTCTGGTACTTACCCTATCGGTAACTTTTGATGAACTGCTAAGTGTCAGGGGATGTAAATAAACTAACATCAGTTGTCTAGCAGTAGAGAGGTGACAAAGTCAAACATGCACACATTCATGTGTGTATTTGTGTGTGTGTGTATATATATATATATATATATATATATATATATATGATCATGTAACATGTTTTCCATGCTGGCATGGGCTGGACAGTTTGGCAGGAGAGCTGTACCAGGCTCCAATTGTGTTTTTGGAATGGTTTCAAGGGCTGGATGCCTTTCCTAATGCCATGGCCACAGTGTAATGGCGGGAACAAGTAAAAGAATAAAAGAATAGTCTTGTGAGTGGATTTGCTAGACGGAAACTGAAAGAATCCCATCATGTACATATGTCTATATGTGTGTGTCTTTGAGTGTGCTTATTTCTTAGTATTTGAACTGTTAGAGTTATTTTCACAATTTATCCAATACAACCCTTAAACCCCGCTTTCCCAGGAATTACCGGGTACATCAGCTAGTGTGTGTATAGATATATCATTATCATCATCATTGCTGTTTAACGTCCGCTTTCCATGCTGGCATGGGTTGGACAGTTTGACTGATCTGGCAAAGTTTCTACAGCTGGATGCCCTTCCTAATGCCAACTACTCCGAGAGTGTAGTGGGTGCTTTTATGGGCCAGTCAGGCGGTACTGGCAACAACCACGCCAAAAAGGTATTTTTTATGTGCTACCTGCACGGGAGCCAGTCCAGTGGCACTGGCAACGACCACACTCGAATGTTGTTTTTCACGTGCCACTGGCACATGTGCTGGTAGGGCAACTCTCGCAACGATCACACTCAAATGGTGCTTTTCACGTGCCACTGGCATGGGAGCCAATCCTTGGCCCTGGCAACGATCATGCTTAGATGTGCTTTTAACGTTCAATGAAATCTAAATGAATAGGTAGGCTGAGAAAGTGCTATAATTGATCATCAATTAGGTTCCAAGTTCACAGCTGAGGCTGGAGCTGGGGACCCGTATTACGCTTCCATGTTAACAGGTATATATCAGAGGAAAAGGACAATAAAAACCAAGGCAGGACGAGTATCTCAAGTCATAATAATCTGATTAGGGTAAGGCAAATTTGAAGTCTTACACCTGATTTGGGATATCCCAAGTGATAGGTTAGCATCTCCATACACTGGGTATCCCATCATCAGAGACAAGGTAAGAAAGTTCTAGACAGGGAAATTCGCAGTTTATAAAGAATAAAATAAAGATTAAAAATAGATAGAAGAATATAGACTGGAGAATAAAGTTCACAGCTCATCTTTTTCCAGAGGGTATGGAGGTTGGCCCGTACGTCCGTGAAGGTATAGGCCCTTAGATATAATCCCAGGTAAGTCCAGGTCGTATTTTGAATGATGCTTTAGACAGAAGTGGGTTGTGAGTGAGTGAATAGAAGAGAGCGGAAAAAGAGAGAAAAGACAGGAATGGGATAGGTACGGGGGGGGGGGGGTGAATGAGAGCAAAAGTAAAGTAAAATAAAAAATTAAAAAATTAAAAAATGAAAATGAAAAAATGAATAAAAACAAGAAACAAAAAGAATAAAGATAGACATTAGATGCCAGTATTATTCTTCATAAGTGTCAGTTCAGGGTAAGAAATCAGGCGTTAAGGTTTTGGTAAAGTGGAGGAAGAAGGTATTTATGTCTATTATTTAAATAGACAAAATCTAGGTTAGGTGTGGTCAGTGGTCAGTAGGGATAACTGAAAATAGGTTGGATGGTTTGACAGGAGCTGCACTGGGTTCCAATGTCTCTCTTTTGGCATGATTTTTACAGCTGGATCCCCTTCCTAATGCCAAGCACTTGACAGAGAGTACTGCATGCTTTTTACATGGCACCATCAGCAATGTTTTTTATGTGACACCAGCACAAGTGCTTTTTATGTGGTACCATCACCAGCACTTTTCATGCGGCACCACGTAAAAGTACCCACTACACACTCGGAGTGGTTAACGTTAGGAAGGGCATCCAGCTGTAGAAACTCTGCCAGATCAGACTGGAGCCTGGTGTAGCCACCTCGTTCACCAGTCCCCAGTCAAATTTTCCAACCCATGCTAGCATGGAAAGCGGACGTTAAACGATGATGATGATCATCATCAGTGCTTTTTACATGGCACCAGCACCAGTGCTTTATCCAAACCATGCCAGCATGGAAAAGAGACAATAAATGGTGATGAAGATGAAGATTAGTGGGGTAATTTAGTTGATTGCACAACTAAATCTTTATCATTAAAATGAATGAAGATCTATTTGCATTAATTTTTGTTGGCTGCCAACAATTCTTCATTTGCATTACACTGTTTCTAAGATTCATTTTATTTTTGAAGACTTTACTAGTTTCAACTTTATTTTTTTTTTTTTGTGTGTGTGTTTTAGATTTAAACCTAGCATTAATCACTTACTTTCTATCCTTTCTACAATATGAGCAAAAACAAGGAAAAATTCTATAAATGGAAAAATGATGTAAATAAATTAACACAAAATAAGAAATTACCACTTAATGAAATACAGAAACTATGCAATTTGCTAACAGATAATGCTAAAAGTGTTAAGGCCCTGGGTGACATCATTACTTCAGGCTTCAGGAAACAAAAATATATTTCAGAAATTAAAAAAAACAAAAACAAAAGAAAAACAAAAAAAAAAACAGCAGCTAATCTAAAATTTAAGTATGGTACACTATAAGAACAATAAAATATAAATAAATACAAACAATTTAGAGGAATTTGAAATGTAAAACATTCAAATCAGTTCCAGAAGACGGTAAGTTAGATCAAGAAAACAGTGAAGAAGGTTAAACTATAAACTATTCGAGATAAGGGAGAGAAATCAGAGGTGAAAAGATTAAAACCTGATTAATGCTAAAGGGTCAAAAATATACTTTGTTATAACATGAGAGTCAAAACAGAAATCACGACCATCATTTAATGTCCATTCCCCATGGTGACATGGGTTGGACGGTATGACAAGATTTGGCAAGCTGGAGGGCTTCACCAAGCACCAGTCATCTGTTTTGGGAGGGTCTCTACAGCTGGATGCCCTTATTAACACCAACCCGTTTGAAGAGAGTATTGAGTGCTTTTATGAGACACCCACACAGATGCTCCTTACGTGGTGCTGGCACAGGTGCCGTTTATTTGGCACCAGCACAATTTTAGCAGAAAGCCAGCAATTTCAAGGGTGGATCTAAGTTGATTATATCCACCCCAGTAATCAATTGGTACTTATTTTAATCAGCCCCTGAAAGTCAACCCAAGCATATTCTGAAATCAGAATATAAAGAGGCACAAAATGTCGCTAAGCATTTTGTCTGGCAACTTGCAGTCTTAATGTCAAGATAAAAATATTCTCTTCTTTTTATCTTTTGCTTGTTTCAGTTTCTGAACCACGGCCATGATGGGCCACGACTGTGAAGGGTTTAGTCAAATCAATACCAGGGTTTATTATTCTACTTATTCTATCAGTCTCCTTTGATCAACCAGGGACATAACAAACAAGGCTGTGGAGTCGAAACAAAAAACTTTGACTCTGGCTCCAGCTCGTCTACTATTGGCACCTTCGACTCCGAGTCTGACTCTACTATGTAATTAAGTGATTGTGGTCTATTTTACCAATTCCGACTCCAGCTACTCTTAATTGTTTCTGACTCCGACTCCATGACTCCGACTCCACAGCTCCGACTCCACGGCTCCATGGCTCCGACTCCATAGCCCTGATAACACACAAACACTGGTTCTGCCCACCAAATCTGATTAGAAAGCAGTGGTTGGCTTGGGCCCAAATGGTTGCAAAGTGAACTACCTAACCATGCAACCATGCCTATACCAAATGAAGAATTTAATAAAATAACTTCGTCATTATTAAGCTAATATTTGAAATATAAACCAACATGCACAGGCAAGGCTGTGTGGTAAGCAGCTTGCTTCCCAACTACTTGGTTCCAGGTTCAGTCCCACTGCTTGACACCTTGGGTAACTGTTTTCTACTGTAACCTTGGGCCAACCAAAGCCTTGTCAGTGGATTTGGTAGATGGAAACTGAAAGAATCCCATCGTGGGTGTGTGTGTGCATATCATTGTGTCTGTGTTTGTCCCAACCACTACTTGACAACTGGTGTTGGTATGCTTACGCCCCCTGTAACCTAGCAGTTCAACAAAAGGAATCAATAGAATAAATGTCAGGCTTTAAAAAAAAACATAAATACTGGGGTCGATAGACTCAACTAAAAATTCTTCAAGGTGGTGCCCCAGCATGGCCACAGTCTAATGGTTAAAACAAGTAAAAGACGGAATGTGGATGTAAGATTATTTTAATTCAGACCATTCTAAAATGGGATCCTTATATCATAGAACCAGAGCCAGACTCTGGAGGATTGGTACCAAAAGACTAAAATAACATGTTAACTGATATATACACACCAGTGTGTGTGTGTGTGTGAGTTTGATTCTAACTGTACACCAGATTATAAGCACAAATATCTGATTGAAATTCTAAAAGGAAGAAAAAAAATTAAGGAAAAAAGAAAAACAGAAAAAAAGGCGGGGGGGAAATTGTCATAAATAGATATGAATTGCATAAACCAATTCCACAAGAAGAAATCTATTACCTTGTATCACTAAATCAAAAGAAAGGCATATATTTGCTTACAGATTAAAAATTGAGGAATAGTAGTAGTAGTAGTAGAGGTGGTGGTAGTAGTAGTTGTGGTGGTGGTGGTGGTAGTTGTAGTAAGTGGTTACAGTAATAATGGTGGTAGTAGTAGTGGTTATAGTAATAGTGGTAGTAGTAGTAGTAGTAGTAGTAGAGGTGATGGTTATAGTAATAGTAGTGATGGTGGTGGTGGTGGTAGTAGTAGTAGTAGTTGTGGTGGTGGTAGTAGTAGTAGTAGTTGTGGTGGTGGTAGTAATAGTAGTAGTAGTAGTAGTAATAGTAGTAGTAGTAGTAGTAGTAATAATAGTAGTAGTAGTAGTAGTAGTAGTAGGTGGTGGTGGTGGTGGTGGTAGTAGTAGTAGTTGTGGTGGTGGTAGTAGTAGTAGTAGTAGTTGTGGTGGTGGTAGTAGTAGTAGTAGTTGTGGTGGTGGTAGTAATAGTAGTAGTAGTAGTAGTAATAGTAGTAGTAGTAGTAGTAATAATAGTAGTAGTAGTAGTAGTAGTAGTAGGTGGTGGTGGTGGTGGTAGTTGTAGTAGGTGATTACACTAATAATGGTGGTAGTAGTAGTGGTGGTTATAGTAATGGTGGTCATAGCAGTAGCAGCAAGAAATAAACTATGAAGTGAAAAAAAAAAACATCCATTACATTTATAGCTGAATAAAATTATTTTTGCAGATAGTTTGATCAATGAGAAGTATTCAAAAACGAAATGATATTCTTAAAGGAAATATTAAAACAAATTAGATTTGCCTGTAACATTATATTTTCTTACATGAATTGTATGTGAGATCCACATTTACTACATAAGCAAGAATTTTATTGGAATTGGTAATTCTTGTAACAAATAAGATGGTTTTATGTCTCAACGATGTAGATAGGGGATTAGCTGGGGTGTGATTATTCTATTTAAAGTTATTCTGTTACTGAAAACCATTATCATCATCATCATCATCAATTTTTAATGTCCATTTTTCTGTGCTTGCAAGAAACCTGCCAAGGCAGACTTAATGTGATTCTTGTCCCCAACTCGCGCCTGTTTCCAGGTAACATACCATTTTCCCATAGCGAGACAAGGTTTTCAAGGGAAGTTGCAAATGAGCAGCCCTGCGTGTATGACGGTGATGCTTGTTTACAACCATCACATGATATCAAGACAAGAGTACACACGCATATATACACATATATATACACATGATGGTGCCATGTAAAAAGCACTGGTGATGGTACCACATAAAAAAGCACCCAGTACACTCTGTAAAGTGGCTGGCATTAGGAAGGGCATCCAGCTTTAGGAACCATGTCCACACAGACAATGAAAACTGGTACAGCTCCTGTCAAAATGTCCAACCCATGCCAGCATGGAAAATTAACATTAAATGATTATTATAATGATGGGCTTCTCCAATTTCCATCAATCAAATCCACTCACAAAGCATTGATTGAGCTAGGGAAATAGTAGGAAACACTTGCCCAAGATACTACACAATGGGACTGAACCCAAGACCATGTGTTTGAAAAGCAAGCTTCTTAACCACATAGTCAGGTCTGTGCCTGTTCACCAACACCATCACCATCACCATTATTATTTAATGTACACTTTTATTTTCAAACAAGTTTTTTTTACGTGAAATCTTGATTTACTACATAGACAAGGTGGAGGCGCAATGACCCAGTGGTCAGGGCAGCGAACTCGCGGTCATAGGATCACGATTTCGATTCCCAGACCGGGCGTTTTGAGTGTTTATTGAGCGAAAGCACCTAAAAAAGCTCCACAAGGCTCCGGCAGGGGATGGTGGTGAACCCTGCTGTACTCTTTCACCACAACTTTCTCTCACTCTTTCTTCCTGTTTCTGTTGTGCCTATAATTCAAAGGGTCAGCCTTGTCACACTCTGTGTCACGCTCAATCTCCCCGAGAACTACGTTAAGGGTACACGTGTCTGTGGAGTGCTCAGCCACTTGCACGTTAATTTCACGAGCAGGCTGTTCCGTTGATCGGATCAACTGGAACCCTCGACGTCGTAAGCGACGGAGTGCCAACAACAACATAGACAAGATTTTTAGAGAAATCAGTAATTCTTCTTCTAACAAATGAAATAGTTTTATGTCTCAAAGACGTACGAAGTGGATTGGCGAGAAGTGATTGCTCTATTCAAATTCAATCAGTTACCGAAAATTACAACAAACAGACAACTGAATATGCTGATCTTGTAACAAAGAACTGATACAAATAAGATGCACACAATTTTGCCAGTAGGGGATTGTAGTAATGTAACGTAATGACCAGCAGGCACGGTGCGAGGTTTATTGGGGAGTTTTTTCCAGGAAGTTGTATAATTAGCATCTTCCATGTTATGGAAGCATTGACAGAAGCATTACATTCATTTAAAATCTTGTTACACCCCACCCCCTCTGCTGGAGCCTCATGGAGCTTTAGGTGTTTTCACTCAATAAACACTCACAATGCCCAGTCTGGGAATTGAAACCATGATCCTATGACCATGATTCCGCTGCCCTAACCACTGGGCCATTGCGCCTCCACTTGTATGTGTATATATAACCACACACACACACACACACACACACATATATAAATGAGTTTACTATCACGTTAGTTTTTATTTTAGTTATTTTTTTCATTTTCTTTATTGAACTAAATTTATATTTTTAAAAATGATTTAATAAATCTAATTTTGATTTTATTATATGTTCTGTCAAATATCAAAAACCTTAAAAAATTAATGGCACTCATTCATTTAAATATGGATTTTTTTAAAAACCTCTCTCACACCTAACACTTTTATTATACCACATATACATACATATATATATATATATATATATATATATATATATATATATATATATATATATATATATATATATATTTTTTTTTTTTTTTTTTTAATAAATAGTCTTCAGAATTTTTATTTCTTGAATATTGGAAATTCAGAATCTGCTAGAATCAAATTTTTTTTTAACGAAACAATAAAAAAGTATTTTAGAAAAAAAAAAGAAATCAATATTGAGGCACATCTCAATTTAATGATTTCTAGAAATATTTTTACCATTATTACATGAATAGACATGAATATCTTGTAATAGCTGTATTAGTTTTCAAATTAATGATAGTAATGTGCATTCATTATTGAAAGCATTAAGGTTGCAACGTTTCATTTTCTGAATGTTTAAAATACTGTTGTTTTATTTTATTAATGACGAAAATGTAATTTCAAATGCACTGTAAATATATCTTTATATTATATATATTTTTACGTAAAAAGCACCATTTGAGTGTGGTTGTTGCCAGTGCCGCCTGACTGCCCCCCCCCCCCACCGTGCCAGTGGCACATGAAAAGCACCCACTACACTCTCAGAGTGGTTGGCGTTAGGAAGAGCACCCAGCTGTAGAAACCTTGCCATATCAGATTGGAGCCTGGTGCAGCTTCCTGGCTTGCCAGTTCTCAGTCAAACCGTCCAACCCATGCCAGCATGGAAAGCAGACATTAAACGATGGTGATGATGATGATGATGATGATGATGATGATGATGATTTCAAATGCAAATGAAATATAACTATATACACCCACAAACAAAGTGCTTTTTTATAATTATCCAAACAGAAATATTAAGAAAAAAGTACAAAGTCGTCCTGCAAATCCTTTATACCCTAGCCCTAATTAGTTTCTGATTAAAAAATTTTAATTTTTCACACTTTCTGATATTCAAAACACAGACTTTGCCCTTTTTTAATTTTTTTTTTTTTTTCACTAAAAGCTATAGAGGAGAGAAGTGGAGATTATAAAATCCATAATTATATGAATGTCTAATTAGACGATTTTCGAATTGAACTGTAATATCATCATCATCATCATCATCTAACATGCACTTTGCCATGTTTGCATAGCTCAGACAGATTTTGTTGAGGCAGATTTTCTATGGCTGGATGCCTTTCCTGTCACCAACCCTCAATTGATTCTAAGTAAAGTAATATTCCCCAAGCCTTGGCATGCAGTCCATGGAAGATGGAAAACAAACAACCTTGCTTGTATAACAATGATACTCATTTACAACCATCATGCGATGTCTAGACAATGGTATACACAAGAACATATATAATCATCATCATCATTTAAATGTTCCATGCTGGCATGGGACAGACTGTTTGACAGGATTCAACAAGTGGAAGACTATGATGAGCTCTAATGTCCATTTTGGCATCGTTTCTATGGCTGGATGCCCTTCCTAATGCCAACTTCTTTACAGAGTGTACTGGGTCTTCTTTCTTGCCACTGGCACAAGAGAGGTCACCATGTGGCTTGCAAGACTGCAAAGCCAAAAAAAAAAAGAGGGGAGAGGGCTTTATGCTAGATGAGAATAAAAGGGATAAAAGGAGTGAGTGGGGCAAAGAAGGTTCTTGTAGAAGACATTGAGAAGAGAGAGTGAGAATGAATCAGTAAAATCAAATATGTTGAGATTTCATTCCAGCATTACTGCAGTGGGAATAACTCGATTTGAAAATACAGAAACAGTAATTACGGTGAATCAAGATAACTTGTATATAACACATACCATAAAAACCCATGTAATTTATACACTTTTTTTACGCAAAAATAGAAATAAGCTTTAGTGGGTGTGTAAATTACATGAGTAGATAGTTTCCGGAATATCTTTTGAATTTTTTTTTTTTTTTTTTTTTTGCTAAAAGACTTACAAAACATAAAAATTTGTAGCAGAAGTTGACTCATTTAATGTCAGAAAAGGTTTTTACAGAAAAAATAATGGCTTAAATTTCCATAATGAAGTTGACTTTTATTTATGCTGGACAGTATTACTTTTTCTGTATAAATTCTGTATAAATGCTTACTTTTTCTGTATAAATTTACTAAAACCATTAAATGGTTAACTGGTTTTCCAAGTCTGACATTCATGCTGGTAAACACAGTCCGGGCCATATTTTACATTGCTTGGAGTTTCTACCTATCGCAATGGAGCACATATTTAATTTCTCCTTTGCAGTAAACGACTCATAAGTTCTGCTCATATTGGCAATAATGGTAATGACAAACTTTTAAATTTGCTTGACATTTTATAAGTGTGAAAGGGATAAAAATGTTGATACTCTGTTATCAAAGGTTCCGACAAGAATAAGCAGAAAAGAATTCTATTTACATAATCAGTTTGATTGGTCACCTTCCTCTGTCGGTTGAGTAAAGTGTCATCCAAGCTGATGCTTATTGGTAATTAAACTTAATTTTCAGTACCTGTGCATATTTATCAGCTTTGTTTTTGTTGGTAATTTTTATCAACAACTTTCCCTGTGATCATGATTTGAGAAGACATACAGCAGTATGCTAAAGATCGGACATAATCCCTTGTGGGCAAGAAATGTAAAATAAAGTTTATGATAAACAACACAAACACTTTGTAATTTAATAGCTTTCAATGTGATGCCTGTTAAACAGAAATTATTTTTATTTAATGAAAATTCAATCATAAGTGAAATTATGCTAAATACAACTAAATTGGAAACCCTTTTTCCCCTGGCGATATCAGCAATTCTGAAAACTTTTAGGTGGGAATTTTCAGTCATGGGACTGTGGCCATGCTGGGGCACCGCCTTTAAGTGTTTTTAGTCACAGGACTTGACCTCAGCACCTATTTTTTTTTAAGCCTGGTATTTATTCTATTGGTCCCTTATACTAAGCTACTAAATTATGGGGACATAAATATATGCAGGTGTGACTGTGTGGTAAGAAGCTTGCTTCCCAACCACATGGTCCTGGGTTCAGTCCAACTGCATGGCACCTTGGACAAGTGTCTTCTACTATCGCCTCAGGCTGACCACAGCCTTGTGAGTGGATTTGGTAGATGGAAACTGGAAGAAGCCTGTCATATATATATATATATATATATATATATATATATATATATATATATATATATATATTGGAAACCAAACCAGTGAGTGTGTTAAGTAATAAGGCACTAAAAGAGAATGATTCTCCCCAGAAACAATAAAATATGCTTCAGCACTCAAATTCACATAATAAAGAATCTTGCAAACCGAATATAAACATGAAATATATATATATATATATATATATATATATATATATATATATAGGCACAGGAGTAGCTGTGTGATAAGTAGCTTGCTTACCAACCACATGGTTCTGGGTTCAGTCCCACTGTGTGTTACCTTGGGGAAGTGTCTTTTAATATAGCCTCAGGCCGACCAAAGCCTTGTGAAACTGAAAGAAGCCCATCATATACATGAGTGTGTGTGTGTGTGTGTGATTGTGTGTCTGTGTTTGTCCCTCCAACATCGCTTGACAACCAATGCTGGTATGTTCACGTCCCCATAACTTAGCGGTTCAACAAAAAAGACTGATAGAATAAGTAGTAGGCTTACAAAGAATAAGTCCTGGGGTCAATTTGCTCAACTAAAGGCAGTGCTCCAGCATGGCCGCAGTCAAATGACTGAAACAAGTAAAAGAATAAAGAATAAAAGAATATATATATATATGTGAATGTGTGTGTGAGTGTGTCTTTGTGCCCATGTTTGTACTTGTGACTTAGAGGTTCAACAAAAGAGATCAATAGAATAAGGACCATGTTTAAAAAGAAAAATGTACCGGGGTCATTTCATTCGACCATAAATTCTTATATACATATACAACAGGCTTCTTTCAGTTTCTGTCTACAAAATCCATTCACAAGGCTTTGGTCGGCCCTGGAAGACACTTGCCCAAGATGCCCAGCAGTAGGATTGAACCTAGAACTATGTGGTTGAGAAGCAAACTCTTTACCACACTGCCATACCTGCACCTATACATAAACTGTTTAAAAATGCAAAACTCACTGTTTCTTGGATTATTTACACAAGTACATATTGCATTGCAGACAATAACAAGAAGCTCGACATTCTGTACAATGGCATTTTCCAAAATGTCTCTTTCCTTTGTCTTCTTGTCTGTTATTGATCTGTAGAAAGAAAGCAAAAAAGAAAAAAAGAAATTTGCAAAATCAGTTATTTAATTTAATTCTTCTTTTAGGTTTTCTTGAATTTTAGAATCTCAAGTAAAAGTGTGTGACTGGGAAATTAGTAATAAATAACCCATTGATATTATTTTATGGAAGAGATTTACCAAGACCATTGTCTGCAGAGAACATTCCACATTATCTTAGACAGCAAATACTCAGACCAATAGATTCTTCAATCTGTTTATGATTTGCCATACACTGCAGGCACATTTAGATTATACAAAGCCAGACACATGAGTGATTTCTTTTGCATACGTCAGGCCAGATACTACTTTCTACCATTCATGGGATTATCCGAATGTATAGATACTTTCCTAAGATTGTTCCATAGGTCTGTTCTATTTAGATTAGTAGAATCAGTCATGCAGTGAAAGACCTCATGTGAACTTCCATTGCAACTTGAACATATATTGGCAGTTTCTGAATGTAGGTCACCATGGTGGTCATTTAGTGTGGACCATAACCTGAAACGCAATGAGTTCCTCTATGCAACTAGATTTCTGTGGTAGGCATTCTTCTTTCTCGCAGATGAAGAATCAGTCTGGCCTGGAAGTATGAGGTTTACCACCACCACCATCACCAAGTTGTCTATCTAGCCATGTTATTAGCATCGTTGTAAGGTACACTGACAGACTTGTTGAAGCTTCAGACAAATATTGTTGTTAGTCCACCACAAGGTTTAGTCTTTGCTGTGGTGTCGGGGCTTGTGCATCTCAATGACCCTGAGGACCAAGCCGGCAGAATGCAGGCTCCTCATAGGGGTTCTCAAGCAGGACAGGTCAAAGAACAGAGGCTAAATTGATATGGACTGTGTCTTCCTTGAGGTAAAAATGGGTTTGTATAGAGCGTTTTTTCTCCTTCCTCTTGCCTTTAACCCTCCAACGCGGAGTATAGGCCACTTATAATTGAATTCTATGTCGCATAATTTTTCGCTTCTGTACTTATACTCTGTCATGAATGTCCCCCTTTCTCTAGTTCCTTTTGTGTTGATCTACACCATGAGTTCTTAGGCCCACCCCTCTTTCTATATCCATCCGGATACCACTGTAAAGCACTTTCCGTTACATTTGGTGTGTCTTTTCTAATTGTGCTACCAATCCACTTCCACTTTTTCTTAAATATTTGGTCCCTAATCGAAACTTGGTTTGTTTTTTGCCATAGCTCCACATTGCTTATGTGTTCGGGCCATCTGATTTTAAGTATACTACACAAGCATCTGTTGGTAAATGATTATATTTGCGCCAACAACCATACCTAGAAAAAATATATATACATATATATAGAAGCAGTGATAACAATTCAAAACCAAGAAAACCTCAGAGAAACATAAGCCCTAACCTAGAATCCTCAAGGGAGGCAGAAGAGAGGACACAATAAAAGTAGCTGAAGGTGTAATACTGAGGCAGAGTTGAAAAAGCAGAAATGATCCAGAGTGGATAATAGTGGAGAAAAGTCATCAATGATCTACGCTCCATCTGAAGAGAAAGGATAAAGAAGAGAAGAGATTGCTGTTGATACAGTCAACAGTATCTTCCTACTAAATTTCTGGTTTTGTGCCTACAACAGACAGCATTAATCTATTTATTGTGTGTATTGCTGCTGTAATTGTTGTTTGAAATGTAACAGTTTCCGTAATCTATATTTTATTGCATTTGTATACGATGACAACTGTATTGAATTGAGAGCTGCATATTTTTGGCAGTAGCAATTAATTTCTCATCAAATGAAATCTGAATTAAAGAGAATGGTGCTAACAGAATCATAGATCAATAATGTAATTTGAAAAAAAAAAAAAAAAGCACTGATCTGATTGATCTCCAATTACAAAATTTTATTTAGAAGAGTAAGTGCTAATGAAGAGCATAAATCATTTAAAAGCTACTTTATTATCTTAATATATTATAGCCAAGTAATTAACACAAATTATACATTTTTTGGCTTCATTAAAAATCACACATATATATATAAAACAGACGGAAGTTCTTTCTAATCAATAATTTTCTTTCAGCATCCTAGCAATATTTTACATGAAATATAGAGGGCCTTTAACAACCAAATCTTATACACAAGCAATTTATTGAATCCTTGAACACTTTAAATTGTTTCTTTACCACCTACCTCAGTCTCTTTTCAAACATTAAGGTATTTTTATTTTTATTTCTTTTTTCATTTTTACTTGTTTCAGTCATTCGACTGAAGCCATGCTGGAGCACTGCCTTTAGTCGAGCAAATGAACCCCAGGACTTATTCTTTGTAAGCCTAGTACTTATTCTATCGGTCTCTTATGCCGAACCACTATGTTACGGGGACGTAAACACACCAGCATCAGTTGTCAAGCGATGGTGGGGGGCGAACACAGACACACAAATACACATCATCATCATGTCTCCTAGCTTCCCTTCTGGCAGTCTGATACAATTTATCGTCTAACGTCCACTTTCCATGCTGGCATGGGTTGGATGATTTGACTGAGGACTGGCGAACCAGATGGCTGCACCAGGCTCCAATCTGATCTGGCAGAGTTTCTACAGCTGGATGCCCTTCTTAACGCCAACCACTCCAAGAGTGTAGTGGGTGCTTTTACGTGCCAGTAAGGCAGTATTTGCAACGGCCATGCTCAAATGGTGTTTTTTACATGCCACCTACACAGGAGCCATTCCAGTAGCACTGACAACAACTTTGCTCAAATATTTTTTCATGTTCCACCGGCACAAGTGCCAGTAAGGTGACGCTGGTAACGATCACGCTCGAATGGTGCTTTTTACGTGCCACTGGCATGGAAGTCAGTCAACTGCTCTGGCAACAATCACACTCAGATGGTGCTCTCAGAGCTCCACAAGCACGGATGTCAGTCATAGAATTTGATTTCGGTTTCACTTGCCTCAACAGGTCTTCACAAGCAGAGTTTAGTGTCCAATGAAGGAAAGGTATGCATAAGTGGGCTGGTTACACCTCTGGCATAGGCCACAGGTTATGGTCTCAGTTGACTTGTCAGGTCTTCTCAAGCACAGCATATTTCCAAAGGTCTCGGTCACTGGTCATTGCCTTGGTGAGGCCCAATGTTCGAAGGTCGAGGTCGTGCTCCACCACCTCATCCCAGATCTTCCTGGGTCTACCTCTTCCACAGGTTCCCTCAACTGCTAGGGTGTGGCACTTTTTCACACAGCTAACCTCATCCATTCTCGCCACATGACCATACCAGCACAATTGTCTCTCTTGCACACCACATCTGATGCTTCTTAGGTCCAACTTTTCTCTCAAGGCACTTACACTCTGTCTAGTATGCACACTGACATTACACATCCAGCAGAGCATACTGGCTTCATTCCTTGCAAGCTTACACATGTCCTCAGCAGTCACAGCCCATGTTTCACTGCCATGTAGCATCTCATCTAAACTGACTCTCTCCCTAATTAGTTGGGCTATGACCTTCTCCATGACCTTCATTACCTGATCCAACAACTTGATACTTCTGTAATTATTTGTATCTAATGCATCACTTTTACCTTTGTAGTACTTGATTATGGTGCTGCTACATCAGTCATTGGGTATGACTCCTTCGTTAGAATTGTAGGTCACTATTAAGGTCCCTGTGATTAAATATTGTGAAGTTGTAACCTTGTACATAGGGCTGCACAGAAATCATGTGTAGCGAGGAGTTCCTTTAAGCTTGAATCTTCAACAAAAGCAAGAGCTGTTATGAATATTAAATTCATATACTGACATGACAGCAATGAACTTTTTTTAAGGTCTGGGATATGAAATATATTAGACGATTCTCAGGTATATTTAAGACTAAATTACAAAGTAAAAAGGTTGTCAAAAAGTTACTTTCCTTGTCCCTTATAGAACTGTCAGTGATTCCCCAAATATAATTTCTGGGCATAGCATTTTTTTTACTTGTTTCCGTCATTGAACCGTGGCCATGCTGTGGCATCGCTCTGAAGGGTTTAGTCGAATAAATCAACTCCAGGACTTATTTTTAAGCCTGGTTCTTATTCTCTCAGTCTCTTTTGCTAAACTGTTAATTAAGTTACAGGGATGTAAACAACCCAACACTGGTTGCCAAGTGGTGGTAGGGAAAAACACACAAAAACATGCACACATATTTCCTGGTGGTGCTCCAGCATGACTACAGCTGCATGGCTGAAACAAATAGAAGAATACATATACATATATAGGTGCAGGAGTGGCTGTGTGGTAAGTAGCTTGCTTACCAACCACATGGTTCCGAGTTCAGTCCCAATGCGTGGCACCTTGGGCAAGTGTCTTCTACTATAGCATCGGGCCGACCAAAGCTTTGTGAGTGGATTTGGTAGACAGAAACTGAAAGAAGCCTGTCGTATATATGTATATATATATGTGTGTGTGTGTTTGTGTGTCTGTGTTTGCCCCCTAGCATTGCTCGACAACTGATGCTGGCGTGCTCATGTCCCCATCACTTAGCGGTTCAGCAAAAGAGACCGATAGAATAAGTACTAGGCTTACAAAGAATAAGTCCCGGGGTCGATTTGCTCGATTAAAGGCGGTGCTCCAGCATGGCCACAGTCAAATGACTGCAACAAGTAAAAGAGTAAAAGACATATTTACACACACACACACACACACAATGAGCTCTACACAATTTCCATCCATGAGATCTCCTGACAAAACATTGGTCAGCTAAGGGCTTTAGAATAAGATGCTTCTCGAAACAGCCATGCAATTCCAATCCCCAAACCTTATTTGCATTACTGCATATAAGTTGCTGAAACTATTTTCTCCAAGAAGATTCAAATAATGAACATTCATAGTTTAAATTTCTAAAATGGTAATAAAAAAAAATTAGCATAATTTTATAGATAATATAGTTTTAATTAATTCTGCATGTCTCTAATATCTATTATGAATCACCTATCACAAACACATCTTTTGTATGGATTTCATTTAACAAACAGGAAATTTAAATAAGAAATATAAGAACATAAAGTCATAGCTTCAAGCATGAATTGTCATTCCGACATTGAAATTTTAATGAGGATAAAGATTATACTAAAACGAATTTTATTTATTCATGCACGTTTAAAGGCAAATCCAGAATTAATCCCTTTAAGAGAATGTCAACCAAGTTTGGATATTTTAAAGAACTAAGTTCAACATTAATTTCATTTTATGCTTGTGCAGCTGAGTTGTATATATTAAAATTTTATGCTACACACTCTAAAAGCATTTGAAAAAGAATCTTTGCAAGTTAAAACTCCTTAAACAGAAATTTATATCACCAAAACATAATAATTTTTTGAAGAAATAAATGTGATTATGAAATAAAACAGGAGGTAGGTAAGATGAAAGACATTCATAATTGACATGGAATAATCTTGGGTTCATGAAGTTGAATTAATGTTGGATCTAACATCGTTAGGCCTAACTCATCGTAAGGTAAATACCACCATGACCGATATCCAAAATACAGTGGAGAAGGCTAGCCACTGGATTTGGTTAAAAAGAGACGATGAGCGATGGCTAGAGAAATACTGAGCTTTGTTTTTAATAACCAGTTGATCTAGCAAGCGGGGTCTCATATCAGTGAGGGGGGCCGGTGCGCATTGATGCTGTCGAGAGGTAGACCCCGAAACGGCGCGCATTATCTCCTGATGACCCCATACACTTGCTGGCTTCCGGTATGCGGAGTCCTCAACTGGTAGCACTTGCATGTGCGAGTTGTTTACAAGACATCAAAAGGACAGAACCATGAGACAATGATCCTTGTAACTAAATGACAGCTTGATGCCATATTTAGAAAGAGTTGTGACAAGGAGAGCATCTACAAAGGGTTTGTAATTTTGAGTAGAGGATAGGCACAGGCAAAGATCTGTGAAAAGCAGGATCCTTTAGACCTTTTTTAACTATATTTCTTTCAAGAAATAAATTGCATTTTATCACTGTTTTAATGTCCACTTTTCCATGCTTGAACATACATACATCATGGTTGGCGTTTGGAAGGGCATCCAGCCAAAACTAACCTCGCCTGTGCTAGTGCCACATAAAAAGCACTGAGTCCACTCTGCAGAGTGGTTGGTGTTAGGAAGGGCATCCAGCTGTAAAACCCCTGCTAAAACAGACACAATAGCCCAGGGTAGTTTTTCTACCTGTCTGGCTCCTGTCAACTGTCCTATCCATGCATGCATGGCAGATGGACATTAAACAATGATGATGATGATGATGATGATGATGAATAGGCCGGACAAAGTTTATTGAAGCAGATTTTCTATGGCTGGATGTCATTGCTGTTGCCAACCCTTACCAGCTTTCAAGCAAGGTAATATATCTCCCCATGGACAGACGTGTTCCAGCTGAGTATCAAATGTGAATGACATTCATTTACAAGAACCATGCAATGTCAAGACAAGGAAACACAAACACTCTCACATAAATGCAGCTGTATGCTCAACCTTGATTGGACATAACTGATTCCATAGACGAAAGATAAATAGTAGATGGCATCAACTGGATTAGAAGAGGACAATATACCAGATTTCAAGTTAAAGAGAGACGATAACATGCTCATTTTGTAAAGATCAGATTCACTCTCCTTCTCCATGCCTCCATTCAATTTTTAATTCAGATTTCAGAGTTGTCTCCCTTGCCTTTTATGATCAGAATTAATGATTAAAGCTAAAGATTTCTCTCCTCACTACAAATGCCATTTTAAATTAAACTGTTTGGGCTCATTACATTAAATCTGTAACAATATGTTTTTCACGTAGAGGCCATCCCTGGTAATTTTCGTCTCAATCAATATTTTAATATAATTCTGTTTGCTTAAGCACAAGCATTCAGTCATTTTAGAAGGAGCCAAATTAAAAGCTACAGATTAAGCAACTGCCAAGATGGTCCAGACTACAATGGTAGATCTCCAAAACAGTAAATCAAAGCATTAGCTACAATAGCCCCGGACAGACTAAAGACTTGTGAATGGATTTGCTAGACAGAAACTGAAAAAAAGTCCACTGTGTATGTATGTGAATCAGTGTTTGTATGTTTGTGTCTCTTTGTCTTTACATAGTGTGATAGTTGTGAAATGATTCACTTCTAATGTAGGCACGAGGCACGAAATTTCAAGGGGGACGGGCAGTTGATTAGATTGACCCTAGTACGCAACTGGTACTTAATTTATCGACTCCGAAAGGATGAAAGTCAAAGTCGACCTCGACGGAATTTGAACTCGGAATGTAAAGATAGTTGTGAAATGATTTTCACAGTCATACATGTAGTGGCATTCATTTCCAAAATTCTGTGAAAATGTGTGGCCAAGGGAAATATTACCAATATTCTGCAAGGGAAATATTCCAATATTCTTTAACAATACGTCTGATCATGGGAAAATATTACCTTGCTTGGAAACAGGTAAACGTTGGCGACAGAAAGAGCATCCAGCTGTAGATGATCTACCTCAATAAATTCTGTCCAACCCATGCAAGCATGGAAAAGCAGACATTAAAATGATGATGATGATGATGACTGATTAAACTATTAATGAAACCAATTCTTTAACTGAAACACATTTTTAGCAGAAATATTTTGTACATTCTTTTTACAAAGTTTATTTTTCAAGTCTCCATAAAAAAAATGCAAAATGATCAAAACATACCTGAATAAGGCAAGAAGATTTTTCAAGCAAGAGGATTTTCTGCAAATCACCTGACCATAACCTAGAAAGGTACAAAAGAAACATATATTCTTTTCCAAACATAAAAAATGCATTTTATACATATCTTAAATAAAGGTTTCATCCTGTAAACACCTATCAAAACAAAATATATATTTTTAAATATATATTTTTATGTATTTAACTTACATCAACTTTATACAGTAAATATGGCATGTCAGAAAGGGAAAAAAATTCTTTGACAATTTAGGGTTTTTGAGATGTGGAAACATGTTGATATGGAATATTACAATACAATAATACTCTAACATGAAATATTACTGCTACTACACACATACCGTATGTCAAAAAAAGAAAAGGAAAACAAAAAGAAAAAAAACTGGCACAACAACTGGTCATTTGTACACAATGGAAACTAAGTAACCGACCCTATGAATCCTAGGATTGAGGCAATAATTCCCAGGGATTGATGATAACAACAATCCAACCACTAACCTGCATACATGCTGTCTCTTCACTAGCTTTTCTACCACAGTTAAAAGACCCACGTGCACTTGGAACTCATGACATCTCTACTGTGGCCCACTTAGCTGATCTATACCCTGTGTTACCCAGTTCACCATGTTTACCCACCATCCCATTAACCATTTAATCCAGTCCTTCTTCCACAGGAGGTTAGCCTTCTAGAATTTCTTCTCTGTCCATGTATTTTTCTGGCAGCCATCAATTTGCAGCTGTTCAAGAAGGACATGAACCACATCAATTTAACTGATCTCAGAAGACCTGCAAAGGCCATGAGTGTAGGATATGAGGCGTTCTGGAACAGCCATTTCGGCACCTCCAAGACTATTCGTAGAGATCAGCACAGTTCAGCTTTAACATCTCTAATTTGACATTCACTGGGAAAATGTAGATGGAGAGAGAATTTCAGGGAGTTGACATTCTGCAAAGGAAGGACCAGACGAATTGGTTAGCACAGGACTTGTGCGGTGAGACACAGTAGGAGAAATGAATGTGTCAAACAGTCCTGGTTAGAGGAGGTACCATGCGACTGTCGTGTTCAGGGGAGCAGATGGGTTTTCTAGGGTAGGAGACATTTTGGTACAACAATAGCTGTGCCATGCCGATCTGGTGTCGCTGGTTTGATGCTAACTTATTTCACATCAAATAATGTTCCTCTTGTTCTCTCCCTCCATCCATCTCTGTTTGTGTTTGTCAGCACATTTCACTTGATTTGTAAAAGGAGAAGCGAAGTACTTATGCCAATCATATTTAGTTGATAAATTCACTCTCTCTCTCTGTTTACGTGTGTGAGCATATTTTTCTTTCTGTGTATGAGAAGAGGGGAAGTGTTTATTTCAATCATGATCAATTAATGAATTGTAATGTCTTCCTCTCTTTCAATCTATACGTGTATATTTCTGCGTGTGCATGTGGGTATGTGCTTGATTCCAGTTCCAAAACAGGTAAGCATGGAAAAGCGGACATTAAAATGATGATGATGGTGGTGATGATGATTATGACGATGATTTATTTCTCCCATGCATTTAATTTCAAAAATTAAAGCTAGATATCAATATCAACCTTACAATTAGGAGAGCCTATCTCACTTAATTTACTTCACAACCATCTAGAAATGGCAGCGAGATCTCAGGTTACACTTAGTGTCTAGAAGAAAATATAAAAAAAAGGTAGTGGGATGGTACATTGGATAATGTACTTCCAGATATATTTAGCCAGCAGAAGAAAAGAACAGATGGGAGTGTCATGGTTGGGCTGTTTATGATCATAGCTCTGCTCAATCAAGGCTGGGCTGGAGTTAAAGAACATCATTAACAAACTGACCAATTTTATCTGGGTATCTGCAGGCCAGAATTTAACCAACTAGCTTACTCTCTGAATTTGTGCTCAATTATTTTCTTATGATATTATCTCCTGTCTTGAAGATAGAGAAGGAAACCAAGAGATGTTGTTAACTTGTTATCAGCAAGAAAACGTTAAGACAATACAAGCAAAATTGAACGAGTGATGATTCATCTAGATTGATGATTTGGTTTTATTGATCTTTTGTTGAAATTCAAGCATCTTCTTAAAATTTTTAAATTGAAACATTTCTGGTAATTATGGACAGTCTGATTCCTATCTTGGCAAAATGCCTAACAGCTTATCAGAAACAGAGAAATACATTTTTGCCTTTCTTTCATCTATTGTTCATTCACATCAGAAGATAATGTAAAGAGCTCTTTTGATCTGGTTGCTATATATTCTTTAATTCTTACAGTGGTTTTAGTCACTGGACTGCAGCCATTCTGGGGCACTGCCTCCAAAGGTTTACACAGATATATCAACTCCAGTACTTATTTTAGTCTGGTACCTACTTTAACAATCTCTAATTGTTGGGCCACTAAGTTATGGAACATAAAGGAACACAAAATAAAAAAGAAAAAACATCAGGCTGGACCAGTGTGTTTGTATGTGTGTGTGTGTGTGTGTGTGTGTAGCACCATTCAAGCATGATCGTTGCCAGCATCACCTTACAAGCACACGAAAAATAACATTCGAGCGTGGTTGTTGCCAGTGCTGCCAGACTAGCTCCCGTGCAGGTAGCACATAAAAAACACCTTTTGAGCGTGGTTGTTGCCAGTTTCACCTGACTGGCCCTCATGCTGGTGGCATGTAAAAGCACCCACTACACTCTCAGAGTGGTTGGCGTTAGGAAGGGCATCCAACTGTAGAAACTTTGCCAGATCAGATTGGAGCCTGGTGTAGCCATCTGGTTCACCAGTCCTCAGTCAAACCGTCCAACCCATGCCAGCATGGAAAGTAGACATTAAACAGCAATGATAATGATGATGATATATAATAACTGTAATTATATAATATATGCTCCATTTAAAGTGACTATATCTAAATAATTGAGTGAAAAAAGATGGGCTGAACCGCCGAACCACTGGGAATTGAACATGACATCAATGCTTACACTGCTCTGTACGCATCCAATCCAGCAAATCCAGGGACAGAAATAAGCTAAAAATTAAAAGGGCTAAAAATTATGTTCATCTCCAAGATGCTCTCCATGTCCTAGTGGCAACAGTCACTTTATTCCAAAAATTCCTCTCATACCTACAAATGTTCCATTTAAGTTGCTTCAGTTTCCAGTCAAACTAAGTTTTGATATTTCAATTAACAAATCTCAGGGTCAATCCCTCAAGGTAGTTGGACTTGATCCTTCTACTACATGCTTCTCCCACGGCCAACTCTATGTTGCTTGCTTGCAACTTAGAAGCAATAATAATTTATTCATTTCGACACCAACAAAAAATTACACAATCAATATTGTTTACCCTGAGGTGCTTCAACATTGACAGATTTTCAGTTTGAAATTCTATTAGCATTACAATCTGGATATTTTTTTAATAAAATATAGATATTTTGAAATAATTATGAGAATATATCTTTATATTTATTTTTTACTAATCTGAATAAGAACAGCAGTAACCCAGGTAACACTGGGTCATTCAGCTAGTATATATATATATATATATATATATATATATATATATATATATATATAGATATGATAGTAAATGGGCAAATTGAGTAAGTAGCGCCAATGTGGAAAGGCAAAGAGCTGCAGTACTTTATTAATAACATTATTATTATTATTATTATTATTATTATTATTATTATTACAGAGAAGTAGGATATGTAATAAGATACAGATTGACTTTGTTTATTGAACAGTAATTCAAAAGTATGTTTGTCTGTCCTTCTCAGGTTCAGAAATAAGACAAGAATAACAAAGACAAATATATTTGTAAGCTGTATATATCATCATCATCATCAGCATTTAATGTTTGTTTTCCATGCTGGTTTGAATTGGATGGTTTAACAGGAGCTGGCAAGACTGGGAGCCGTAACTGGCTCCATTGTATTGTTTTGGCATGGTTTTTACAGCAGGATGCCCATCTTAATGCCAACCACTTTATAGAGTGTACTTGTGTTTTTACATAACACTAGCACCAGTACTTTTTAGGTGGCGCTATCACTGACAAGGTCAACAAGTACTGTGCAAGGCAAGGAAGACAAAAACTTCTCAACTGAAAGTGGGGAATAGTATTACAGGGGGTGAGGTGGAATTCATTTAAAAATTGAGCAATAATTAATGTTTTGATGGAGAATGAAATGACTTTAGAAGACTCTAATAATGATTGAAGTGAGAAATAATCTACTTACTGTTGTTATTTGTTATGCAGGAGATGAAGTATGTCGCTGTATGATGTAAGTTATTTGCATGTATGTCAGATGACAGTATTTTGCTTAAATGTTCAAAGACAATAGATGTGGTCATGAATTTTTGGGAAGCAACTGCAAAATAAATAAATAAGTGAAAATGAATACATTAAAATAAATAAATGTCACGGTATAAGAGAGCAGCACAGTTATTCTGGAAGTAGATTTAATAATTTGGAATAAACATAATACAAAAAAGGTAATCCCTTTCAGTCATAAACCAAAATAAACATATATTTGCATAGAATACTGTATTTTAATGTATATAAGGAACTCTTTTTTGTCAAAAATTAGGTTACTTTTTAATTTTTTATTTGTTTCTGTCATTTGACTGTGGCCAGGCTGGAGCACTGCTTTTAGTCAAACGAATCAACCCCCAGGACTTATTCTTTGTGAGCCTAGTACTTATTCTATCAGTCTCTTTTGCTGAACTGATAAGTTATGGGGACATAAACACACCAACATCGGTTGTCTAGTGATGGTGGAGGGGACAAACACAGACACAAGTACATTATATATATATATATATATATATGGAAACTGTAGTTGTGATATAAAATAACTTTAGCATTTCTGCTGTGAAATCAAGCAAGGATACACTTGTTAACCATTTACTAATTTTAATCATTGCCTTAGAAGCCCCATCCTCTAAGACAATGGTTCTCAACCAGGATCCATATAAGATTTTTAGGGGTCTGCACAAGCAAAATAGTGAATTGGGGATCTACAGTATTTTAAAAGTCCATTAAAAAAGTTTGCTTTCGACATAGTTATTGCAAGACACAACTAGGTTTCTTTCTTCATGAAAAACAAAATAGGAATTTTGAAAGAAGTATCTGTAAAACTAGTTTTTAAAGCTGTTCTCTGTTTCATAGATGAAGAATTCTGTTCATTATTTACATTGGACGGATATGTGCCCTCCTCTTGTTTGTAACCACAATGTTTCGGCTGATTTACTCTCCAGCCTTCATCAGGTGTACTGGTAGAATTTTGAACCCAACCCTGGTTTCTCGTTCCTAAGGTATTTTGTTGCTGGTGTTATCATTATTATTATTATTATTATTTATTTATTTATTCATTCAAGGTACTGCCTGGAATTGAACTCGCAATCTTGGAGTTAGTAGCCCGTGCTCTTAATCATTACGCTATATGCCCGTGGCCAATTATAGATCTATAATTGCCCACAGGCATATAACGTAATGGTTAACAGCACGGGCTACTAACCCCAAGATTGTGAGTTCAATTCCAGGCAGTACCTTGAATAAATAATACCATACATCAGCAAAAAAAAAAGTACCTTAGGAATGAGAACCCAGGGCTGGGTTAAAAATTCTACCAGGACACCTGATGAAGGCTGGAGAGCAAACCAGCCGAAATGTTGAGGTAACAACAAACAATATGAGGACACATATCTGTCCAATGTAAATAATGTAGTTTTTAATGCATCGAATGGAAACAGGATTCCACCAGAGTAGAATAGTAAAGAAAGGGGTCCCTAGGTAAAACAAAATGGTTGAGAACCACTGATCTAGAAGATTACTGATTACAATATTTGATGATCTGTGTGAGTACAATTAAGAATTATCATACATTCAATTCTCACTGTCATTCTATTTTCTCTATTTCGTTTAAATTAAACTGAGTCTGATAGCTTTATAGTTATTTATCTTTGTAAAGGTCTCATCAAATTGACCATATTGATAAAATATTTTAAGCTGTAATCTAAGAAGGTTTGATTTAAATCAAAGCTCTTCTCTATCTTGAAATTTCTCCTACATTCCTATTATCTTTAATGCTGAATATCCCCAAGAACTACGTTAAGGGTACACGTGTCTGTGGAGTGCTCAGCCACTTGCACGTTAATTTCATGAGCAGGCTGTTCCATTGATCAGATCAACTGGAACCCTTGTCGTCGTAACTGACAGAATGCTACAATCATTTATCATCAATTTTCCATACTGGCATTGGTTAAATTTCCCATCACTGAAATTTCAAGTAATTATTTGCATTTACTTGAAACCTTGGAATAAATGAATCCAGAATAAATGAATCCCAATTTGGGTTTAGAATTTCTTGATAAATTTAACTTAATTACTCGTCAATTTGCTATTAAGTAACAAATGGATTTTGAATTCATTCCAAAGAACTTAAACTAGGAATAGAGAACTAAATTTATGTCTATTTGGAATACCTCGACACTCAAATTTTGCAAGAAATCTTAGACTTTTATTTAATCTAATATATTTCCAGGACAAAGTTTATTAGAAGTAAAATGAAATCTCCTCTATACTAAGGAAAAAATGCTAATTTTGTCGTTGCTCACAGTGCTACTTGGATAGTGGGGCATCTCAATCAGTTGGTGACCCCCTTAACCCTATATAAACTGTTATTGCATAACATAATTTGTACCTACACATACACAGATGATGTGTTGGAGCAGCTGTAATCTGATGAACTGAATCCCGATCATCATTTAACGTCCATTTTCCATGCTGGCATGAGTTGGTCGGTTTGACAGGAACTGCCCAGGTTCCATTCCCGCTTTGGCATGGTTTCTACGGCTGAATGCCTTTCCTAATGCCAACCACATTACAGAATAGACAGGGTAAATATTTCCTGCAGACAAATAGTGGGTTAAAATGCAATGCCAAAGCTGACAGGCAGGATTTGAACTTGGTCATTAATCAACAAAATTAATTACTACTCAGCATGTTACCATCTATTTGTTCCATCACAATAAATAGCATTAAGATAATAGTAATAATAATGGCTTCAAATTTTGGCACAAGGCCAGCAATTTTAGGGAAGTGGTGGGGAGGAGATTAGTTGCATGATTATATATTTTATGGTTTAAGTTTGCATGTTTCCGAAATAATTAAGGATTGAATTTAAACAAAGTTTCATATTATACATTTGAAAGGATTAATGAAGTTCATTGATTAGTCATCATCAGTTGTGGTCATGCAACATGTTGCAAGAAGCAAATCAATTCTGTAAATGATTCCCCAATGCAGTATAGCAAGCAAGCAAGCTTGCTAGTCTATTGACTAGTATGATTTCTTTCTGTAGATATTTTACTAGAAGGCTTAGTGACTGTTTCATCTCCCATCTCTTATTGTGAAATGCATGAATATCATTTGCCATATAATAAAATTTATGATAGTTAAAACCCATGAGCTGTGATAACTATAGGGTCTGACATTTCAGGTCTTGTCCGTCATCTGAGGGTGACAAAAGGAAGAAAGAAAGTGGTGTTTTTACTTGTAGTAGCATCATGGAAGAGAACATTATTAATCATAGCCTACAAATCCAGGAATAAGGCACCTGAAGACCATGATCACAACCTTATCCCTCATTTCTTAGCATAAACCTGCCCCCAATTGCCTTGGGCTGCATGGTGACCTCACTAGTGCCAGTGGCATGAAAAAGCACCCAGTAGTTGGTGTTAAGAAGGACATCCAACTGTAGAAACCCTGCCAATGTAGACACTGTTAAACAATGCAGTCTTTGGACCCATCAAATCCTGTAAAATTGTCCGACCCATGCCAGCATAGAACATGTATGTTAAATGATAATGATGTGTAAATCTATATACTAAAAAAAGATGTTCATTTCTAGAGGTGAAATTATAATCCTATAAGTAAATATCTATCTTGTCTCTTGTATTAAGACTTTTAAATATTTTATTATCTTACTATTCTGCCTCCAGGGAGGCAATTATAACTTGTTAGATTTTCTCTGGAACTTCACATTAGAAAAAAAAAAAACAAGTGCTATTAAGGAAAGAAAAATTTAGACATCTGATCAATGGCAGCAGTGAAGGAAGTAATGTCCTGATAGTTTCTTTCGTAAAATCTGAAATCAATATTTGTTAAGTAGAACATTTTTTACAAAAATTTATTACTTTATTTCATAGACTTTTATTAGATATGATTTTTTTATTAGCGATAATATTTCAGTTCGGAAAAACTAGGAAATTTTTGATTGACATAAATAAGATATCTTTCTAAAATATTATTTTTATTAAGATGATATGCCATTACTAATCATTTTTAATTCAGCTCTTGTTTGGGTAATTTCCTGTTGGCACCAGGTCTATCTATTTATTTATCTCTTTATCTATTGTAAATACTGTCTCTTTGATTTTATATAATATTTATTTATTTATTCATTGTAAATCAGCTAAAGTGAAAGCAGCCTGTCAAGGAGAGATGTAACTTTTTATGTAAAACAATACAGGGTGAGAAAAGTTTTCATCCTGTAAAACAGCCTTTCTTGTCTATTCTTTTTATGGTCCACAGTACACAGGCCTTTGAATCATAAAATCCATCATCATCATTTAATGTCCGTTTTCCATGCTGGCATGGGTTGGATGGTTTGACAGGAGCTGGCCAGCTGGAGAACTGCTGCACCAGGTTCCACTCGTCTGGTTTGGCATGTTTTCTAAAGCAGGATCCCCTTCCTCACACCAACCACTTTGCAGGATGTACTGAATGCTTTTTACGAGGCACCAGCACCAGTGCTTTATATGTGGAACCAGCATGGGGGCTTTATATGTGGGACCAGCACAAGTGCTTCTTATGTGACAACATGACAATGAAATTAAAGTTAAATTTATTTCACTTCTCAAATTAAAAATAAAAATTGTTTCTGAAATTTTCTCTAGAATTAGATATTTTTTGAAAGCTATGTAACAATGCAACCTTGAGTCTTTACTGTTTCTAATTCAAAATACCTGAAATAATAGGTGCAGGAGTGGCTGTGTGGTAAGTAGCTTGCTTAGCAGCCACATGCTTCTGGGTTCAGTTCCACTGCGTGGCATCTTAGGCAAGTGTCGTTTACTATAGTCTCGGGCTGACCAAAGCCTTGTGAGTGGATTTGGTAGATGGAAACTGAAAGAAGCTGGTCGTATATATATATATATATATATATATATGTGTGTGTGTGTGTGTGTGTGTCAGTGTGTGTGTGTATGTTTGTGTGTCTGTGTTTGTCCCCCTCGCATTGCTTGACAGCCGATGCTGGTGTGTTTACGCCCCCGTCACCTAGCAGTTTGGCAAAAGAGACCGACAGAATAAGTACTAGGCTTACAAAGAATAAGTCCTGGGGTCGATTTGCTCGACTAAAGGCGGTGCTCCAGCATGGCCGCAGTCAAATGACTGAAAAGTGTAAAAGAGTAAAGAGAGAGTAATGTTTGGATTTAGAAATAACATGACTTTGAAACAGTTTCAAGTTATTTAACAGCCATACTCAGCTCTCGTCAGGGTTTACTGACTGCACTGGCTATGTGGATACATTTCACTTTTAATCTGTAAGTTCATTGTTTTTAAGCACAAAATTAACACATCCACAATGTTATTAATTGGTATTTTAGTGTGGTTATGGAAACTTAGCCCTTTTTCTACTTTGATCATGACAAATTGGACTTTTCACTGTTGTGATGCAAATTTTTTACGATGCACCAATCATTGGACTTACCGTAAATATGCTCACCACATCAAATGCAGTATTTGGGCATTCTTGGTTATGATCTTTATAAAAGGTTTCATATATATATATTTCTATTTCTCTTTAAATATAACTGACAAGAACATATAGCAGTTTGTGGCAGACAACTAATAAAAGCAATAAAATAATCAAAACACATTTAAATGAAAAAAACGCATTGGAGGGGTGATGCACACCTTGCACACACAGAAGGATAAAATAAAATTTAATTTAATAAATATATTTTCAGACAAATTCATATTTCAACAAAATGACATCAAAAGTTTTGATTCACACGTCTGCCAGTTTTGAAGATAATCAAATCAAAATTTAATGAGTTTGAGCCACTCACGCAATGAGTATTTCTTTCAAATTTGGTGAAAATCTGTTAAGCCAATTTCCAGTAATTTTGCAAACACACAGACAAAGATGAGCGACTACAACACCCTGCTTTTGCTTACGTGTGCTGAGTAAAAAAGATTTTCTCTTCATATTACAATTATGGTTTTCTGTGAAAGAACTTTTCATCCAACAGGCATTCTAGCAAAATTCATTCTTAATCTTTTTCTTGAAATATTATATTCAGGAATAAGTTATCCAGTATATTCAAACATTATAAAGGCACGTAGCTTAATGGCTAGGATATTTAGCTCATGATTGTAAGGTTGGGAGTTCGATATCCAGCAACATATTTTGTACCTTGAGCAAGACACTTCCTTTCACACTGCTCCAGTCCACTCAACGGGCAGAACTGAGTAGTACCTGTATTTCAAAGGACCAACCTTGTCACATTGTGTCTTATTGAATCTTCCAGAGAACTACATTAAGGGTACATGTGTCTGTGAAGTGCTAAGCCACTTGCATGCTAATTTCATGAGCAGGTTGTTCTGTTGATTGGATCAACTGGGACACTCATTATCGTAACCAACGGAGTGCCAGTATAAAGACAGAAGGGTGAAGCTTGAAGGCGATATGGCTGCTATTTTTAGAAGGTCAAGTAAACATGTAGGTGGTTTATTTGAATAACAAAACAGAAATTCTCTGACTGGCTAACCTATGTTAATACATATTTTCTCTGTAACATTTCTTACTGAACCATCATGTATATAGTTTTCTGTTGAGCACTAAAATATATTTCTATGAACAGATTAATATGAAACAATATACTCTTACAATTTTTTTTTGTTCAATATCATCACCAAATCTCAAACAAGAAATATAGAAATATAACTTACCATTTTGATCTATTGCACAAGCCAAGCAGAACATTGTAGCCTCTTTTATTTGAGAGTTGCTGTTTGAAGTGAATATATTCAATATAAACTTTAAACAACCATTTTCTCTCAGATAGTCTTGAACAAAAGCTTTCAGAATAGAGAAAGAAAAAAAATATTTACTATAAATTACTTCTGTTTATAATCAGAAATAATACATCAATTTAACAAAGCTCATTCAGTTTATCGACCTAACTTTCCATAGCTTTTCAGCATTTGATATATTTGTTTATGTTTGGCGACTTGTTACCACTGGGGGTTATCAGTTTATTGAATTTAATATAAAATATAAAGATTGTTAGGTTACTTACTAAATCCACAACTCTTGAATTTACTGAGTTTCAAATCTTTCTTTATTAACAGCAATTTGGTGGGTAAAAGGAGGGAAATTATACTTGAAATAATTTAGACAATTCTTTAGTTAACATGGACAAAGCATTTTGGGGGATGGCTGTGTGGTTAAGAGACTCCCTTTGCAAGCATGTTGTTTTGGGTTCAGTCCTACTGTGCAACACCTTCAGCAAGTGTCTTCTACTATAGCCCAGGACCAATAAATGCTTTGTGAGTGGATTTGATTAATGGAAACTATGTGGAATCCTGCCGTGCATGTGTGCGTGTGTGTGTGTTTTGTGTTTGTTCCCCTCACACACACTGCTTGATAGCTGGTATTGGTTTGTTTATATCCCCATAGCAGTTCAGCGAAAGAAACTGATAGAATAAGTACCAGTCGTAGAACATACTGGGATTGGTATGTTCACCAAAACCATTCAAGGCAGTGCCCCAGCATGGCAGCAGTCCAATGACTAAAGCAAAGGGCAAAAAAACAAGAAGATATATCACAGCCCTCTAGCATTTGAAAACAAATATTGACTCATCCCATAAATAATGCAGTTTTTTATACTTTTATTTTTCAAAATTAAGATAAACAAAGTTCTTTTTTAATCTAAAATAAACTCTCCTTCATTTTCTTCAATCCTCTTATATCAATCTGGTAGACTAGCAAAGGCTCCTTTTCCAAAATTCACTTGTCCGTGACAAAAAGTACTCCTCCAGTACTGTTCTGACCTTGTCTACAGAATTCATATTTTTCCCATCCAAATGATTTTGAAAACTGCAGAAGAAATGATAATCAGATGGGGCAATGTCCAGTGAATATGGTGGGTGGGGCATCGTTTCCCATTTAAACTGCTCCAGCCTTTGGAATGTTATCCTCGCTGTATGTGGCCAAGCTTTATCCTGATGGAAGAACACCTTTCATTTTGAAACCAAAGATGGTTGTTTTTCTTCTAGTGCTGACTTGAATAATTGGTTGAATGACCAAATCCAAGCTTCTCTGCTAGTTCCTCAACAGCTACGGTGGGATTTTGTTCCACCAGGGTTTGCAGGACGTCCTTGTCGAGCTCTACAGATCTTCAGGATGAGGCTAGTCTTTTAGGCTGTAGTTTACAGCTCAGAATTTCTGGAGCCACCGTTGACACTGGCTTATGCTTATTGTCCCATCCCCATATATATCGTATTAAAATTCCTGTCACTTTCCTTTGTATTGTTGCCTTTATTGGACCCATAAAGCAAAATATGCTGAATATGCTCCTTTTTCGATTCCATTATAGCATTGAAAGAATAACTGTTAAAATCAAACTGCGCTCTTCAAAACTTGCTCTAAGAATAAGCCCTCACTGCCCTGCTCACTGTATCACTTCTTTCCCGACCCCCTCTTTATACCCAGGTTCTTACCAGTCACTGCAATCCCCAACCTCACTCCTTACCCATGCCTCTTTGGCAATACCTGGCCATGAATATTATGTCCCCATACCTTGAGGGCATGTCCTGGAAATTACCACCATTTATCTCTCTCTCTTCCCTACTCTACCATCCCATCTATGCTCTGAATCCAATTCCTTGTCAGTATACCCTGGCACTTCACCATCATCTCTCTCCTGCTCTCTCTTGTTGTCTTCCACTCTCTCTCTCTCTCTCTCTTCCCACTGGCTGCGTAACCATGTGTCTCCTCTACAGCAGCACACCTGTTTCTGTCCCCCTCCCTGTTACCACTCTCTCTCTCTTCCTCCCTGACCAGGTAACTATGTACCTATAGCAAAACACCTCTTTCTACCTCTCTGTCTCACTATAACTTTTCATCATCTGACACAAGATCACCTCCTCCAATGCCCCCTCCCCTCTAAAAGGTTCTTTGTCTTGCAAGTTACTTGGTGACCCTGTCAGTGCTGGTGCCACATAAAAAGTATCCAGTTCACACTGTGAAGTGGTTGGCATTTGGAAGGGCATCCAGCTGTAAAAACCAAGACAAAACTGACCTTGCCTGTGCTGGTGCCATGTAAAAGGCACTCAGTCTATTGTACAGGGTGATTGGTGTTAGGCTGAGCATCCAGTCATAAAAACCCTGCCCAAACAGTAGCCTGATGTAGTCTTCTACCTGGCTGGCTCCTGTCAAACCATCCAACCCATGCCAGCTTGGAAGGCAGCCATTAAATGATGATGATGACGATGATTAAGTTTTTCATAAGAGCCCAGAAAAATAAAGCATCAACATCATTGTTTGATATCTGTTTTTATTGGCTGTTACAGGTTCAATAGGTCTTACAACAGGCTTGCCATATTTTAGTACAGCCATTTTGGCATTGCTTCTTTGACAATGCTGATTTGATGCTGACTTACTTGCCATCAGATGGTTTAATGTTTCACTCATTTTAATGACTTTTTATGCAAGTGAGCATATTTCACCTGAGGTGAAAGAAGAGATGGAAAGTGTTTGTGTCTACTGTGTTCAATTAATAAATTGGAAATGCCACCGTTTCTCTCTCTCTGTGTATATTTCTGAAAGTGCGTGTTCGCCTCGAGCTCCAAAAAGTGGTCACCAAAACAAGTTGTACCTTCAATAAGCTGTACCAAATTGTCTGCACCCAAACACCTGTACCCAATAATCCTTTCTACTGAAGGCACAAGGCCTTGAAATTTGGTGGGAGGGGACTAGTCGATTACATCAACCCCAGTGTTTCACGGCTACTTAATTTATCAATCCCAAAAGGATGAAAGGCAAAGTCGACTTCAGCAGAATTTGAACTCAGAACGTAGAGGCAGTTGAAATACTGCTAAGCATTTCACCCAGTGTCCTAATGATTCTGACAGCTCACCGTGTTGCACTGTGCCCAATAATCTCATTCCATTTTACAATATATTATCACTTGTCCTGTTCCATTGTCAATGGAAACAACTTTGCTTTTGTCTCATGTATTTTTCTCCATGGCTGTATGCCCTTCCTACCACCAATCACTTGATAGCATGGACTGAGTGTATTTTACCATGCCATCAGCAACAGAAAGGTTGACAACAATACTGCATCGATTTTATTCAGCTTCTGCTCTCCCAAATGGATTGCCTGAACTGCAGCTTATACAACTTTAAAAAATCCATAAAGTTACCAAATATTTACAAATTTGAATCAAATCTATTTCAAGTAAAAATATTCTTTCTTTTATAATCTAACCATTCTTATTTCAAACATGAATTAGTTTTCTAAAGCTCATTTCATATTCATAATAAAATCCAATTCCTTTTAAAACACATATAATACTATAATACTCACTGTTAGTAGCACTTAATGAAGCAATGGAAAGAAGGCTTTTCCGAAGGCATTCCTCATCATCAAGATGGTACTTAATGCATTCCACCATTAGCTGGACTTTTTTCTTTGCTTCTGTAAAACAAGTTTATAGAAATTGTATAAACTAATTTATAATTTTCAATATTTTGTCCTTTACTGTTTATCATAATCGTGCAGACCATATAGAAGAGTTAGGAACTCTTCTATGATGATGATCATCTTCTTATGGCTAAATCTGTAGTAGAATTAGAAAACAAATTCCAGGTGTGGAAGCAAAACCTAGAACCAAATGGTCTTAAAGTTAACACAGCAAAGACCATCATCATCACCATCATCATCATCATCATCATCGTTTAACATCCGCTTTCCATGCTAGCATGGGCTGGACGATTTGACTGAGGACTGGTGAACCAGATGGCTACACCAGGCTCCAATCTGATTTGGCAGAGTTTCTACAGCTGGATGCCCTTCCTAACGCCAACCACTCAGAGAGTGTATTGGGTGCTTTTACGTGTCACCGGCACGGAGGCCAGTCAGACGATACTAGCAAAGGCCACACTCAAAATGGTGTATTTACGTGCCACCTGCACAGGAGCCAGTCTAACGGCACTAGAAATGATCTCGCTCGAATGTCTTTACACATGCCACCGGTACAAGTGCCAGGAAGGCGACGCTGGGCACAGGTGCCATCACAATTTTGCTTTCGCTTGCCCCAACAGGTCTTCGCAAGCCGAGTTTAGTGTCCAATGAAGGAGACAACGTTGGCATGGGTGCCAGTCATCAAATTTAGTTCTATTTTATCAAAGTTCTAGTAAACAGGAAAACACACAGGATGCTAATTTCTTCAGAAAAACAGCCCTGTTTAATATGTAGAAAAGATGTAGGTAGAAATTCCATAAGGTCTACCTAGTACAAACTATGGACATGTAAAAGGTACAGTGTTAACCTTCAAAGGAAGGTTTACAGAGAAAGTAGACATTGTTTGTGGCAGATATGAAGTGAAATAAACATCAAGAATACATGAGAAATAGATTTTCTTGAATTCTCAGGTGAATCCTTAGAGACAGTAGATCGTTTCTGTTACTCAGGTGATTTAATTAGCAACAGAGGAGGATGTTCTGAAAGTAGAGCTGCTAAAATAAGAACTAGTTAAAGAAAGCTAAGAGAGTTATTATCATAGCTGGTAATAAATAGTCTTTCTCTCAGAGTGAAAGTCAGATTGTAGGACACCTGTGTATGAACACAATGCTACAGAGTGGTGAAATGAGGACTGTGGAATGGAAAGGATGTGAGGTAGTGAGTTTGATTCCCAGAAGGAAATGAAGCTAACATGCTCCACTTGATGTGTAATATCAGTGTGCATGAGCAACAAAGTGCAAATGGGTTGAAATAAAAATTCAGCACAACAGGCATCAGACACAGTGTACAAGAGAGAAAACTGTTCTGGAATAGGCATGTGATGCATATGGAACCTGTGGAAGAGGCAGACCCAAGAAAATGTGAGATGAAGTTATGAATACTGTTCGCAGGACATTAATCCTCACAGAGAAGCAGACTAAAGATTGAGATGACTGGTGATTCACTGTGCTCAATAAGATCTGTCAGTGGTGCATCGTATTCTTGAGTAAAGCACTTCATCTCATGTTCCTGTGCAATCACTTTGACATCTGATGTGTGGCATACAGTGCACCCATTCACACAATGTCAATTTTATGGAGAGAGTGAGGTAATGTGCAACATGAACACTATAAACAAATCATTTGTGCAGGTTATTTGATAAAAGCTGAATGCTCATGCATCGTCTTTGACAGGGGAGTCCTTCATATATCATCATCATTGCTTAATGTTTGTCTTCCATGCTGGCATTGCACATCCACTTATGTAGAAACTCTGCCAAATCAGATTGGAGCCTGGTGTAGCCTTCTGGTTCACCAGTCCTCAGTCAAATCGTCCAACCCATGTTAGCATGGAAAACGGACGTTAAACGATGATGATGATGATATATACGAATGATAAATTGAGGACTTTCACATGGTTATGTCGAAATAATACCTGATTTCTTCATAAACCCTAACACTGTCTTTGAGTGATTGCTATTATTCCAAATTCATTTATTGAGCCAGTGCGAGATAGTGGATGCATAATGGATACAAGTGGTAATTAAACATAACATATAAAAAAAAAATTACACAAATTGGGAATCAAACTATTTAGCATCTATCAGAAAACTGCCCACAGGGTGATGTTTTTGCTAGTCTCTATAAACTGTATAAAATACTTTGGGATTTCTCCTCAGATTTCAAATATTCTCTACCACAGTAGAAATGATCTCATACCTTGAATAATATGTATTAGTCAACAAAACAAATAATATTCAATTGTGATCTTTAACACCACAGTCAAATATAGACTAATATATATATATATATATATATATATATATATATATATATATATATATATATGCGAGTAAAAATAAATACAAAAAAAAGGTGGATTTTTTTGTATGATTGTGTATAGAGGAATATATTATTTTGCTTAAAAGAGTTCCAACACTGTCTGTTTTTTATGTTTTATTTATATTCCTGCAGAACTAATGTGGGGTATAGAATATGGAATATACAATATATAATATAATATACAATATATAATATAAAATAAAATAAAAATGGATGGCACCATGAAATAAAGTATTGAATGTAGATGAAATATTGAGTGTTCAATATAAAGGATCAAATATATAAATATATAAATATAAATATATACATATAAAGGCGACTCGAGTTTCAGGGCTATTTCCCTTCGTCATGGCCGGTATGACAGTCTATATATATATACAAGAATAAGGGCAGGGAATCGTCAATTAATAATAGAATTAATAATTAACAATTTTGCCAAGTAGTTCAGTATGAAAAAAACCTTTATCGGTAAAACCATTTATCATCATAAATATACAGGGATTAGCATTGAGTTGCTTCTCCAACATACTGAAAATTTAGAAATAGCAGTCAAAGAACTACTGATTCTAAACTACAAATTTTTCTCTAAACGGATGTTTTGTTTACGCTTTTCCCTCCGGTTTTTTGTTCTATGTGTGCCATAAATATCGCCATCCGTTTAGAGAAAAATTTGTAGTTTAGAATCAGTAGTTCTTTGACTGCTATTTCTAAATTTTCAGTATGTTGGAGAAGCAACTCAATGCTAATCCCTGTATATTTATGATTATATATATATATATATATATATATATATATATATATGCTATAAATATTTCATGTAAGTTAATGCACTATACCTATTGTTATAAAAGTCTCATATTTTTTTAATCTAAAGACAGAAATGTAGACCACTCAGCCTCAAAGAAAGGAATTGTATTAGTAATAGTATTTACATAAGCATTTATTAAAAAAATAGAAGTAAAAACTTTTAAATTATCTTCTGTAAGCTTAGAGACAGATGTTATTTTTTTTTATATATATTTAAAATAATATTAATACATACATACATACATAATATATATACATAGTCAAATATATGGTTAATTTATTCATTTCATTTGTATATTCAACTAGACATCATCAAACAAAGGCAAAAAAAGAAAAGTCCCATTAGATTTCAAATTCAAAGAGAAAAAAAAACCCCATAAAAATACAACTTAACTATTAAAAGATAGTGGAGCCTAGAGCATATCTTAACATTATGTTTCAACATTAATAATTCATGACAGAGCAGAAAAATGTTTTTCAATAATGATTTTTCTCCCTGCTATACTATGCACTAAGTTTTCTATTCAACTTTAAAGCAATACCAACAAAACTTTTAAAAAAGCCTAAAAGAAAAGATACATGACAACAGTAATATGGATAAACATAATAATTAGGAGAAAAAAAATCTAAATGCAATGCAAGATGGAATGGAAAATATTATTTACTTTTTTTTATAAATGCTAATAACTTCAAGAGAACTCTATAAGAGCCATTAATTTCTTATCTAAACAGGCTTCTAAGTCCCTGATATATTGTAAAATTCTAAAAGCAATAAAATGTTCATGACTTTGTATTTAAAAGCAATTAATTTTTGTCTTTTTTTATTTTGTTAACCAATACTTTCCTTTATAAACTAGGTTGCTAAAAAGTAATAGGGAATTATATTTGAATAAATGAAAATATTTTAGCAAAACACATATAAAAAAGCTTCTTTGTTTTTTTTGGTTTTTGGTTTTGAAATGGAAATACAGCATAGAAAAATTGGTTGTTACTTAATCCATGGGGATTTATATGCAAACTTTCCATAAAATAATAAATTACTGTAATTAAAGTCATATTTGAAGTTGGATTTTGAAAAATCTTTATCTTGATCAGTATCACTGAACATTAATTTTTCTTAAGAATTAATGAAGTAAATAGATAACGAATCGGCTTATTAGCCAACAGTGTCAGAGCACATAGCCCATTGGTGATACAACAATGCCACTACACAGAGTACAAGATAGCAGCTAAAGCTCTTACTAACCATATTTTATGGCATAAAAGAAGCCTAGGCAGATTAGAGACACCCTAATTTCAGCAAGAACAAGATGCAAGCTTTGAGGCTGAACACCCTGTCACTAGGAAACGATTAGAATTGGTATGAAAGCCCTTCTGGAGACCATTATGTTTGTGTATCTCAGCAGCATCACTGCAAAGATGGGTAGAACAGAGGAGGATGTGAGGCCCAGCATCAGCAAAGCCTGGTATACTTTCAATAGTCTTTGACTAGTCTAATGTGGACTAACTATGCACATAGGAGCGAGAGAAGAGATTTTTATTGAGACATTATTTTGGTGGGGAAAGTGCATCTTATTTGCCATCAAATATGGAATTCCTTTATTTATTTTTTTTTTTCTCATGAAGTAGTGAGTTTGATTCCCAGACCAGGCTGTGTGTTGTGTTCTTGAGCAAGACACTTTATTTCACGTTGCTACAGTTCATTCATCTGTAAAAATGAGTTGCAACGTCACAGGTGCCAAGCTGTATCAGCCTTTACCTTTCCCTTAGATAACATCAGTGGTATGGAGAGGAGAGGCTGGTCAGTCTTCCATAAACAACCTTGTCCAATCTTGTGCTCTGGAGGGGAACTTTCTAGATGCAATCCGATGGTCATTTGAAACCAAAGGGGGTCTCTTTACTCTTTTATTTACAGCCAAAAGGCTGTAGCTATGCTGGGGCACCATCATTGGAAAATGGCAATTGTTTTCTTTTTCTGGACTGAATTCTTTTAATAAAGTCAAAAAAAAGGAAAGAGTAATTACTTGGTATTTCACTAAACTAGAAATTCTATATTGATAGGACTTCAATGTTTAGAATTTAATGATGATACAAACCATGAACTTGTATTCTATGTTATTTTATGGAATTTACAATTTACAATTACTTTGAATTTCAGAATCACTGAATGGCAAATCAATGAAGTAAAACACGATTCTCAAAATCAATTCTGTTTAGAACTTGAATTTAGGTGTGTGTGTATGCATGCATGCATATATATATATATATATATATATATATATATATATATATATATATATATATATATATATATATATATAAAAGAAAAAATGAATGTCATTGCTATTCAATGTTAGGTTATAAAACAAATTGTTGTATATATATATATATATATATATATATATATATATATACACACACACACATATATATATAATCCTATGTTTAGAAAAGTGAAACAGTAGAGAATTTTCAGATTTTGTTTTGGCAGTTTTTAAACAGATTCTCCTATTAACAAGAGATTTGAAACAAACTTATTTATTCAGATTGAACAATAATCATTAACATTACCATAAACATTTTTCCTCAAACCAAGGACATTTAACTTCTACATACAAAATTATACCTATTTTCTCAAACAGAAATTTTAGAATTATTTAATTGCAATTCAAGACAAGACATTTCATATGAAGAAGATGTATTCAGAAAAGGTTTTATATATAAAATCAATATCAGAATGCATTAGTCATACTATTAAATCATTCCATTTCATTATCCAGAATTTGCTTGCAGATTGAAACCAGTAAGAAGCTGACAACTTAGTCACCAAAGAGAAAATTAACTAGCTCTAGCGATTTCACAACTTACAGTATTTCTATATAATGAGATCAAATAAGAATATCCAAGTTCTGTTTATGAATTGTGTATATATGGGTACAATACATAAAAATAAGCAGTTAGTTTCTGTTCATAGCTCACTGTATTTAGATGCTTCATCTAACATATTTTCCATATACGTTCTTAGACTACAACTTTATTACTGTTTTCGTTGTTATGTGTATGGATATTAAATGATTGTGAGAAACAGCAGTAATTGAAAACTTCCATAAATATAGAATATCAAGAAGTTTTCAAAGTAAAATTAAAACAAAACTACCTGAAATTGAATTGTTCAGTCATATATTATATTGTTTCTATTAAAGTAAAATCCATTAAACCTCTAAATATTTTTACATTCGTGGATATTTTTAAATATTTTCTATAAATGTAATTTTTTTCCCAAAATATTGTATTAATTTCTGTACAAAGTTTCTCAACCTGAGTGGTAAGGTCTTTAATTCAGCTAATCAATTTTGGTAGATGTTGAAACCTTGTCTAGATCTTCAGTATTTATACCACCTATATCAAGCCTACATATTGTACTTATTTTGTGTTCAAACCAGCAAGATCTGGCCTCTCACACCTACCCCCTAGTTCACCAATTGTGGTTCACCTATTGTGATTTATTATTTAAGCTTATGTCGATTCTTCCATGGTGTTGTTTTGCATTTATAACAGAATATATGCAAATTATGAAAATAAAAAAAATATGTATACAATACAGTTTCTACTTCGCAGATTTTCACCAATCATGGGGGATTTTGGAACATAACACCCACAATAGTTGAGGGATTTGTCGCCCTTTCAAAACCTAGCCAGACTCATGGGCTCAGTTTCCCGGTTTCTTTGGTGTATGTGTTCCCCTCTCCCAGCTGGACAGGCCGCCAGTCCATTGCAGCTTTACTCAAGAAACAGGAAGAAAGAGTGAGAGAAAGTTGGGGTGAAAGAGTACAACAGGGGTCATGGAGCTTAGGTGTTTCGCTCAATAAATACACACAACACCCGGTCTAGGAATCGAAACCGCGATCCTCCGACTGCGAGTCCGCTGTCCTAACCACTGGGCCATTGCGCCTCCACAGTTGAGGGATTACTGTAATTGAAATCTTGAAGCTATATTATAATGCATGGTTAATTTAAAATAACGTGAATAAATAAGTATTCTATTTGGCAGAGTAATCTGAAAGATAAAGGATTAGAGATCATCAACATTATAAAGAAGCTCCAGGAGTTTGGTTAAAGTTTAACATAAAGGAACACAAAATAAAAAGAAAAGACATCAGTTTGAACCAGTGTGTGTGTGTGTGTGTGTGTGTGTGTGTGTGTGTGTGTGTGTGTGTGTGTAGCACCATTCGAGCGTGATCGTTGCCAGCATCACCTTACCGGCACATGAGAAACAACATTTGAGCGTGGTCGTTGCCAGTGCCGCCAGACTGGCTCCTGTGCAGGTAGCATGTAAAAAACACCTTTAGAGCGAGGTTGTTGCCAGAATCACCTGACTGGCCCTCATGCCGGTGGCACATAAAAAAGTACCCACTACACTCTCGGAGTGGTTGGTGTTGGGAAGGGCATCCGACTGTAGAAACTTTGCCAAATCAGATTGGAGCCTGGAGCAGCCTTCTGGCTCACCAGTCCTCAGTCAAACTGTCCAACCCATGCCAGCATGGAAAGCGAACATTAAATGATGATGATGATAACATTTTCATTAACGATTTAACTTAGAAGTTAACTTTGGAAATAATTATTGGATTGATTGATTAAGTCTTACTAAGTAAGAAGGCAGACAAATTACAAATCTCATCAGGTAGATGGCCCAGCTCAATCTGTAGAAAAGGTGTAGGTAGAAATTCCCTAAGATGCACCCAGTGTAAGCTTTGGACACATAAATGGTGCAACAATATCAAGGGAAGGTTAATAGGGAAACTAGCTTTTGTATGCAGAAGATGCACAGGTACAATAAACATTGAAAATGGGCAGAAAATAGACTCCATCAAATGCCAGGGGAGCAAGCTAGAGATAGTCGATAACTTCCATTATCTAGGTGACCAAGTTAGTAGTGGAGGTGGATGCTCTGGGAGCATAGCTGTGAGAATAAGATTAGGAGAAGCAAAATTCAGAGAGCTCCTAAGTTCCTACCCTGCTGGATAGCAGAGGACATGTGTAGGCTTGAAAGAAATGAAGCCAGTATGCTTTGCTGGATGTGCAATATCAGTGTGCATGTTCAACAGAGAGTAAGCATCTTGAGAGAAATGTTAGGCAGAAGAGAAATCAGATGTGGTGTGCAAGAGAGACAACTACGATGGTATGGTCATGTGATGCATATGGACGAGGACAGCTGTGTAAAGAAGTGCTGATCTTTAACTGTGGAGGGAACCTATGGTAGAGGTAGGACCAAGAAGACATGGAACAAGGTAGTGACTGCAACCTTTGGCAATGTGCTGTGCTTGAGACGACCTGTTGTACCAGTGCTGGTAGCATGTAGAGAACATCTTTCAAGTGTTGGACCTCATGGAGGCAAAATGGCTGAGTTCCTTTCAAGCGTTGGGCCTCATGGAGGCAAAGTGGCTGAGTTCCTTTCAAACATTGGGCCTCTATTGAGGCAATGACCAAGACCTTTGGCATTATGTTGTGCTTGAGAAGAAGACCCGTAAAACTGAGCAAAATCTTAGTTGTGGCAGATACCACAGTCATGCAAATTGGCACCTGTGCCAGTGGCACATAAAAACATCCCAGTGTCATGTAAATGTCACCCATGCCGGTGGCAAGTAAAAACACCCATTACACTCTTGGAGAGGTTGGTGTTAGGAAGGGCATCCAGCTGTAGAAAACCATGCCAAATCAGACTGGGATCTGGTGCAGCCTTCCAGTGTGCCAGCCCTGGTCAAACCATCCAACCCATGCCAGCATGGCCCACAGATGTTAAATGATGATGATGCTGATGATAAAGAAGTTAACTCAAGTCAAGTTGAATTAACTTCTGTTAACTTTAATTCAATTGAAGTTAATGGATTTTATAGTTTTGGCATATTCTAAAGGTGTTTTTAGGTGGTTTTAGAGCAAAATTGGTTTTTTATTTTTTCTATAATGAAAATTAAAATTAACAGTTTACCGATAACTTCTGTTACATTAGGAAAAGATTAACTGATTAATGGTTATCGAAATTAACTTTTTGGTTAACGTATTAACAGTGCCCACCTTTGATACATGCACACTTACACAAGATGGAGTTCTTTCAGTTTCTACCTGCCAAATCCACTCATAAGGCTTTGGTTGACTTGGAACTGTAGAAGGTGCAATGCAATAAAGTGAGCCCAAGACCATTTGATTGCCATCTATCCATCAATCCAAACAAACATAAAGCCATTGTATATCAACTTCCCCTGATGACATGGGTTGATACATACACATACACCCCTAGAAGAACAAGCTAAATGAGCTAAAATGATTTGCCAGTGGAGTTGCTCATTAGACAGCAGAAAAATATTTCACTACTTTATATCAATCAAACAGGCATTGTGTTCAAACTGACAATGTAATTTCATTATTTTAAAATATTTATTAATTTTTCAGCATCAGAGTGAGAGAAGAGAGAGAAAAGAGGAATTTCTTACATGTAAGTTAGTATTTCCTGAGCAAATCTGTCAGGCAAAAAAAATTTCTTCGTGTGGTTAGACTCTATTGCAGAACAATTGACAATTTACAATGAGAAAGAAGAAGAAGAAAAAAATCCTTTCAAGCTGTAAACTATTTTCACTCTGTAAGAAAAGTCTAACTTCATAAAAGGTTTAATTTAGCATAATTCATTAATAAGTTATGCCACACTGGCAATTCTAAAAAAGGATGACCTGACACTATATATAGTTGCCGATGACAAGAAATTTGAAGCTCTTTAATAATATGTAGGAAAAAGAAACATCAACCATGTATATACTGTACACATTCTTCTTCACTCTTTCATTTAAATTTCAAACTTCCAAGTTAAGATGACTTAATTCAGAAGGGATTATCTCCTCTATCATAGCTGACCACCAGCAGTACACCATACACACCCATTGCATTGAGGGTATGTCCCAATACCTCTCCACCACCACCACCACCCTTCCTTGTGTCTATCATTCTCTCCTTTTTTTTCCAACTGGATTACCCATGCATCTCCTCTACAGAAAAAAACATCTATCTCTATCCTCCTCTCATACTTTAACCCCTCATCAAATGAGGCAAAACCACCTCCTGCGATACTACTTCCCCCTCCCAGTCGATGGGTCCTTTGTCTTACAAGTTAGTTGGTGATCCAGCTGGTGCTGGTACCACATAAAAAGCACCGAGTACACTCTGTAAAGTGGTTGGCATTAGGAAGGGCATCCAGCCATAGAAACCATGTTAAAGCAGACAACAGAACTTGGCAAAGTTCTCTGGCTTGCCAGCTCCTGTCAAACTGACCAACCCATACCAGCATGGAAGGAGGACTTTAAATGATAATGATGATGATCATCATCATGATTAGTTCAAAAATGACATTAAGATTATGACAGCGACACAACATAGAATGTAATGATAGACCAAGCATTTTCCAAATTGCAACAAAAACCAGTCACGACAACAGCAATAATAAATTAAATTATTTAGACAGGATACTATTTTGTCGATATGCCAAGGTCAACTTTGCCTTTGAGCCTTCTAAGGTTAATAAAATAAATATGCAATCAAGTTAATCAGCCATGCATGGACTTCCATACAAAATTTAGGATCCAGATAACTTTACAAAGTACCTCACCTTATATTATAATAATTTATCCAACATAAAACAATATACAATGTAGATAGATGTATAACTCTCAGCTTGGTGAGGTATCATCATCATCATCATCATCGATGTATCGATTAGTCACAAAATCCTTAATTTACAGCAAAGTACCACAAATTTATGCTCATATCAAAAGTAAAGTTTGACTCAAAGACGTTGAAGATCAAATTTAGATGTAAATAGGAGCAGGCCTGGCCGTGTGGTTAAGAAGGTTGCTTTGCAACTATGTGGATTTGGGTTCAGTCCCAGTTTACAACACCTTGAGCAAGTGCCTTCTACTATAGCTGTGAGTGGATTTGGTAGATGGAAACTGTGAGGAATCACATCGTATATATGCAAATGTGTGTGTGTGTGTGTCCTCCATTATTACCACTTGAAAGCCAATGTTAATTTATTTTACAGCCCATAACTAAGCGGCGAGCTGGCAGAATTGTTAGCACACCGGGTGAAATGCTTAGCTGTATTTTGTCTGCTACATTCTGAGTTCAAATTCCACCAAGGTCGACTTTGCCTTTCATCCTTTCGGGATCGATGAATTAAGTACCAGTTACGCACTGGGGTCAATGTAATCAACTTAATCCCTTTGTCCTTGTTTGTCCCCTCTATGTTTAGCCCCTTGTGGGCAATAAAGAAATAACCAAGCAGTTTTAGCAAAAGAGTCTGACAGAACTTGTACCAGACGTTAAAAAAAGAAAAAAAACATGAATACTGGGGTTGTTTTCTTTGACTAAACCCTTCAAGGCAGAGCTCCAGCATGGACACAGTCCAATGGCAGAAACAAGTAAAGAATAAACAATAAATTCGACATAACTTTGAGGGGATAATGCATCATTTATAAGTAAAATTACAACTGACTATCAATGTTTATTCAAAGTCTGAAGTGAAAAAAAATTATTTGTGCCACAGAAATAAAACGCAAAGTTTTACTGCCTAATTTCCTAAAACATTATATATTAATGGTGCATTCACTTGGTATAAATATTAAATTTATTTGGAGCTTTTCCAATACACAACACATCCCTTTTAAACATTTCTTTTTTGTTAAATATATCGCCTAAAGGCGTAGGAGTGGCTATGTGGTAAGTAGCTTGCTTATCAACCATATTGTTCTGGGTTCATTCCCACTGCGTGGCACCTTGGGCAAGTGTTTTCTACTATAGCCTCGGGCCGATCAAAGCCTTGTAAGTGGATTTGGTAGACGGAAACTGAAAGAAGCCCGTCGTATATATATATATATATATATATATATATATAAAGTCTGTCATACCGGCCATGACGAAGGGAAATAGCCCTGAAACTCGAGTCGCCTTTATATATTTATATTTATATATTTGATCCTTTATATTGAACACTCAATATTTCATCTACATTCAATACTTTCTTTCATGGTGCCATCCATTTTTATTCTATTTTATTTTATATTATATTATATATTGTATATTATATTATATATTGTATATTCCATATTCTATACCCCACATTGGTTCTGCAGGAATATAAATAAAACATAAAAAACAGACAGTGTTGAAACTCTTTTAAACAAAATAATATATTCCTCTATACACAATCATACAAAAAAACCACCTTTTTTGTATTTATTTTTACTCGCATATATATATATATATATATATATATATATATATATATGTATGTATGTATGTGTGTGTCTCCTCAACATTGCTTGACAACCGATGCTGTTTTGTTTATGTCCCCGTAACTTAGCGGTTCAGCACAAGGGACCGATAAAGTCAGTACTAGGCTTACAAAGAATAAGTCCTGGGGTCGATTTGCTCGACTAAAGGCGGTGCTCCAGCATGGCCACACTCAAATGACTGAAACAAGTAAAAGAGTAAAGTCGTTTTACAGAATTATGTTCCTTACATCAATTTTAACAATCAATTATTATAATTACTAACAGATTTTCTTGTATATTTTTTCTTGTTACTTTTGTTTTAATTAATTTTGAAAATAATCAAGCAAATGGAAAGATTTAGTAAATTAACTAACTTTTGTGTTACTAAATTAGTGTTTGGAACTTAAATACTTATAAACACTTTAAAAGAAAGAAATGTACGTTTTTGGTTCTTTTATCAAAGAACAACTTCAGGTGAGTTTAATGTTTTATAGCTTTAAAAATCAATAATCAAACTATAAGGAATCAATAATTCAAATGTAGGAATGAGACTAATAGGCGCAGGAATGGCTGCATGGGTAAGAAACTCATATTGCAATCGTGTGCTTTCAGGTTCAGCCCCATTGGGCAGTATGTAGCAAGTAAGTCTTCTGTTATAGCTCTGCGGTGGTCAATGCCTAGCAAGTGAATTTGATAGATGGAAACTGAGTGGAAGCTTGTCACACACACATGCGTGTGTGTATGTGTGTTTGTGTGTGTGTATGTGTGTGTGTTTGTGTGTATGTGTGTTTGTGTGTGTGTGTCTGTCATCCCCACTACCAACCAACACCACCTGACAACCACTGTTTGTTTACATCTTCATGACTTAGCAATTCAACAAAAGTGACCAATGGAATAAGTACAAGACTTAAAAACCCAAGTACTGGGGACAATTTATTTTATTAAAACCCTACGAAGTAGTGCCCCAGCATGGCCACAGTCCAATAACTGAGACAAGTAAAAGATAAAAGATAGCATGTTAACACTTTAAATTGAGACTGAATTTTTTTTTTTTTTTGTATGTTTCAGTAATTAGATTGTGGCCATACTGGAGGACTTATTCAATCAAATTAACCCTAGTATTTATTTTAAGCCTGGTTCTTATTTTATCAGTCAATTTTTGTCAAACTGCTAAGTTACAGAGATATAAATAAATGGCTGTCAAACGGGGAGAGGCAAACATAAACATACATGCATGCATGCACACACACACTCTCACACATGCACACATAAACACACACGTGCGTGCACACACACAAAACCAGGCTTCCAGGTAGTTCTTATCAGTCATATTCATTCACAAGGCATTAGTCAACATGGGACTATCAGAGAATACGTTTGCCCAAGGTAACGGACAATGGGACTGAACCCAAAATCATATGGTTGCAAAGTGAGTTTCTTGACCACTCAATCATGCCCATGCCTATCTTTACAAATAGATACATTTAATGGAATTCCCCCCTCCCTCTCCCAGCCGAAAGGTCTTTGACTTGCAGGTGCTGGTGCCATGTGAAATGCATGCTCACACTGGTGCCAGGTAAAAGCACCCATATCAAAAAGACAATTGGAGCCTAGACAGCTAGCTCGCTGACCAGCTCCCTGTCAAACCGCCCAAGCCATGCCAGCATGGAAAATCGATGTTAAACAATAGACGCAGGAGTGGCTGTGTAATAAGTAGCTTGCTTACCAACCACATGGTTCCAGGTTCAGTCCCACTGCATGGCACCTTGGGTAAGTGTCTTCTACTATAGCCTTGGGCCGACCAAAGCCTTGTGAGAAGATTTGGTAGACAAAAACTGAAAGAAGCCCGTTGTATATATGTATGTGTGTGTATATGTTTGTGTGTCTGTGTTTGTCCCCCCAACATCACTTGACAACCGATGGTGGTGTGTTTACGTCCCCGTAACCGCATAGTTCCGGGTTCAGTCCCACTGCATGGCACCTTAGATAAGTGTCATCTACTATAGCCTTGGGCCGACCAAAGCCTTGTGAGAGGATTTGGTAGACGAAAACTGAAAGAAGCCCGTCATATATATGTATGTGTGTGTATATGTTTGTGTGTCTGTGTTTGTCCCACCGACATCGCTTGACAACCGATGGTGGTGTGTTTACGTCCCCGTAACTTAGCGGTTCAGCAAAAGGGTCCGATAGAATAAGTACTAGGCTTACAAAGACTAAGTCCTGGGGTCGATTTGCTCAACTAAAGGTGGTGCTCCAGCATGGCTGCAGTCAAAAGACTGAAACAAGTAAAAGAGTAATAGTGATGATGACAATGATGATCTTAAATAATTTCATTTTATTTTCTTTTTAGGCCAAAAGTACTTTTTGTAAAGAGAGCAAATATATCTGTTAGGTTCAACATCGATATCTGACTTTGGAAATGAAACTATTCAGCACAGCTGTTTGGGTATCGACAATCTGGCATGACTAAGTGAACATTCCACCAGTTTTGGCAACAGTATGATTTGGTGCTGGAGGCCAAAATATACAAACACACATACACACACACAGGCAAAAATATACTTATACAAAGAGAGAGAGAGAGAGACATTGCACATCACTCAGGCTATTATCTATCATCTATCTATCGCAGGCACAAACTTTATATTTTCACTTACATCTTATCTGATGGAAAAGGAAACACGTCCCCAAATGATAGACTTGGGCTGACTTTCACACTGGTTTCATTCATTCAATTTTTATTTTTAACAAGTAAATGCACTTCTGCAAATTTGCAACAAAATTGTGTGTGTGTGTGTGTGTGTGTGTGAGTGAGTGAGTGAATGTGTGTGTGATTGTGTGTGTGAGTGAGTGAGAGAGTGTGTGTGTGAGTGTGTGAGTGAGTGAGTGAGTGAGTGTGTGTGACTGAGTGAGTGTGTGTGTGTGTGTGTGTGTGAGTGAGTGAGTGAATGAGTGAGTGAATGAGTGAGTGAGTGTGTGTGTGTGTGTGTGTGTGAGTGTGTGTGTGCATGTGTGCGAGTGAGTGAGTGAGTGTGTGTATGATGATGATCATCATCATTTAACATTTGTTTTCCATGCTAGTATGGATTTAATAGCTTTAACAAGAGCTGGTACAGCCCTCTAGCTCACTGGCTCCTGTCAAACTGTCAAACTCACATGAACATGGAAAAGAGACAACAAATAATGATGATGATGATGATCGTGACACACACACACACATATTTCATGATAATTTAACTAATTAGAAGAATAATTTTTTCAGTATTGAAGTGTAAAGGTTTTAAATATCGTCATCGCTTTAGATAGCTAAAACCAACCACAAGCCTGTAGCATTTCTATTTTCCTTTTTTCCCTTTTCACATATCCAACCCATTTTCTGTCATTTTACATGATCTTTGATTTTCCCAGAAACCACACTACTTCCTGTCAGTCAAATTTCACAGAAGACTCCTCCATCAGGCATCATAGCAGTAAATGTTAACAGTAAATAATTCTTCATTATGCACTCAAGAATGACGACAACAACAACAACAAAAAAACAAACATGTTATTTGAAAGCAACATCAAGTGTCTTTTGCTATAGCTAGAGGCTAACAAAATGTCTTGTGAATGAAATTGGTAGACAAACTGTGGAAGCTCATAGTATATATGTGTAAGTGTGAAAGCTTGTAATGTGTGTGTCTGCTTATACATTTGGAAAAATAGTGGCTGCATTTATATCTCATGACTTGGCAGTATAAAAAACAGTAATTACCCAAATAAGTCCCAGACTGCTGGAGTCATTAAGATTAGCTAAATAATTTGACTGGTGAACCGGATGGCTGCACCAGGCTCCAATCTGATCTGGGAGAGTTTCTACAGCTGGATGCCCTTCCTAATGCCAACCACTCCGAGAGTGTAGTGGGAGCTTTTACATGCCACCAGCACAAGGGCCAGTCAGGCGGTACTGGCAATGGCCACGCTCAAAATGGTCTTTTTTACGTGCCACCTGCACAGGAGCCAGTCCAGCGGCACTGGCAACGACCTCGCTCGAATGTTTTCTAACGTGCCAGTAAGGCGACGCTGGTAACGATCACGCTAGGATGGAAACAAGTGAGTGTTGGTGACAGGATAAAAAAAATCCGGCAATGAATTCTGTCTGGCACACATATACAAACATGGAAAAGTCAATGATAAATGATGATGATGATGCTGTGTGAGTGTGAATGAGTGCACTCAGCTCTGTTCACATCAGAGAGAAAAACTGATAAACCAGTATAAAAATTAAAATATCTTGTAATATCAATGGATACTTATAACCAACAATGCTATTGTTCACAAAATGTACAATTCAAATAAATAAATAAATCAGCCAAAAGAAAAAAAAAAAATAACATTTCTCAACATCAAAGATTAAGATGCTAGTTACATATTCTATGGTCACAGTCTTCTCTAATATATTCTAAAACATCGCTTCACACACCTTTTAGCACGCAAATTCTAAACTGCTGCCTGTTTCTTCAACAGAGATAAATTATAGTTGTAACAAGTTGTTCAATTCAGAGGATGCAACTCGACTCAAAGAAATCCTAAAAGAACTTGTCAATATTCTACACTGAGAAGCTATACTATTTCTGACACAATACCAATATCTCCTGATTCTCAAAAATATACTGGACAGCAAAGTAAATGTAATATATCTGGAATTTCAATATCATACACCACTGACAAGAAAAATTTTTTTTTAATGGAAATGAAGGTCACTTGCAACCATGGGGTTTTCTGTTCAATCCCACCACATGGCATCTCGGGCAAGTATCTTCTACTATAGCTCCAAGCCGACCAGCTCCTTGTTAGTGAATTCAGTAAATGGAAACTGTATGGAGAGCCTATTATATGTGTGTGTGTGTGTGCATGCATGCATGCATGCATGCATGTGTGTATATATATATGTAGGTGCAGGAGTGGCTGTTGTAAGTAGGTTGCTTACCAAACACATGGTTGGTTCCCGGTTCAGTCCAACTGCATGGCACCTTGGGCAAGTGTCTTCTACTATAGCCTCGGGCCGACCAAAGCCTTGTGAGTGGATTTGGTAGATGGAAACTGGAAGAAGCCCATCGTATATATATATATATATATATATACATGTATGTGTGTGTTTGTCCCCTACCATTGCTTGACAACTGATGTTGGTGTATTTACATCCCCGTAACTTAGTGGTTTAGCAAAAGAGACCGATAGAATAAGTACTAGGCTTACAAAGAATAAGTTGATTTGTTCAACTAAAGGTGGTGCTCCAGCATAGCCAGTCAAATGACTAAACAAATAAAAGAGTAAACAGAAATAAAAAAAAGCACTTTAAATGTGTATGTGTGTGTAGTGTATGTGTGTGTAGTGTATGTGTGTGTTACCCCTTATCAGTTGGCAATTGGTTTTGGTTTGTTTACCTCCCCCATGACTTAACAGTTCAGCAAGAGACCGATAAAATAAGCACCAGAGTTTAAAAACAGTCCTGGGGTTAATTTGTTTGACTAAAACCCTTGAAGGTGGTGCCCTAGCATGGCCCCGGCCCAATAACAGCAACAAGTAAAAGAGATAGAAGTGCCTGATGTTGTATGTATTCTGGTTCCCAAGAAGACTAAGGCATAGCAATAAGCTGAATCTTTGATATGCTTTCCAATAATCAATCACTTTCCTGGTTATATTCAACTGTAACCCTTTAGCATTCAAACAGGCCATATTCAGCCCAAATATTTGATCTGTTTTACATTCAAACTGGCCAAGTCTGGCCTCTTACACCTACCCTACAAGGTCATTTTAAACATAGACAATCGCATCATGAAAATCACATGGCTATGAGATAATACATGATTAATTTATAATACATGTGGATAAATGAGCATTAGTGTTGATGGATTAATCTAAATGCTAAAGGATTAAGAAAAGGAAAGAAAAACTGGAAGAAGTGGTTTTAGATAAATGAAATAGGAATATCTCAGCTGGATCACTTGTAATCTGCTTGATCCAGGCTGACCTGGGGCTAAACAACAGCAATATGTTAACATGAGAAACTATAACATGTATCCATAATTCAGTTATTACCAGGGCTGTGGAGTCGGAGTCATGGAGACAGAGTCTGAAACAATAATGGGGTAGCTGGAGTCAGAGTCAGTAAAACTTAGGTGACATTAAAGAATGCATCATAAAACAACACTGGGTTTTAGATCAGTTTAAACATAAGCACAGAAACACATATATATTGAAACCATAATTTCTAATAGAGCAGATAATGAGGGATGTCTATGGTTATTTAGGTAATTTTTGTAATTACTGTTGTGTTTATGTAGTAGAGATTGGCGTCTTTGTTTTGTTTATTTATGACAATCCAATGAGCTGTCTATGAGGTAAAAAAATACTCACCACAGTTTGAGGAAAAACAGAGACAAAATAGGGTATGATAGCCAGGCACATATAGAAGGGTGGGGCAGGGTCTATGTAGGATGATATTCTCATCAACAACTCCCAATACGAGGATATCATCAACATCATCAACCTCTGGATATTACTGTTTCAAGTCCTATGACTCAGAGGACTGGTTGCCTGGCTTCCACAGTGTATAAGTGACCAAGATCTCAACATTCTTCCTGAATGGGACATCAGTCAGTTGCATTTACAGCTGAGGGGACTGAAGCAACTTGAAATGAAGTGCTTTACTCAAGAAAATAACTCACTGCCTGGTCCATGAATTGAAACCACGATCTTGCAATTGTGAGTACAACACCCTAACTACTAAGCCACGTGCCTTCTGATGAGAACATGTTATGCAATTTCTCTACCAATTAGCATTTGAGTCATTTCTTTCATTACTATTGGCTTGTCATCCTCATTGTGCATCAGGTTTGCATGCTGGCAAGGATGAGAGGGGTCTGTTTTACTGCAGCATCTCATCACATGTCTTGGTGTTTTATCATTTAATGAACCAGAGCAGCTGTTTGGCTTCTGTGCCAGTGGCACATAAATAGCACCATTTGAGTGTAATCGTTACCAGTGTCGCCTTCCGGGCACTTGTGCCGGTGGCATGTGAAAAGACATTCGTGCGAGATTGCTGCCAGTGCCGCTGGACTGGCTCCTGTGCAGGTGGCACATAAAATACACCATTTTGAGTGTGGCCGTTGCCAGTATCGCCTGACTGGCCTTGTTGCTGGTGGCACGTAAAAGCACTCACTACACTCTCGGAGTGGTTGGTGTTAGGAAGGGCATCCAGCTGTAGAAACTCTGCCAAATCAGATTGGAGCCTGGTGTAGCCATCTGGTTTCACCAGTCCTCAGTCAAATCGTCCAACCCATGCTAGCATGGAGAGCCGATGTTAAACGATGATGATGATGATGAAAAGGACAAAAAATAAAACTACCAATCATATGTTTTTACAGTAAGATGGCCTTCCTAATACCAACCATTTCACAGCATGGAATGGGCGCATTTTATTCTACATTTAACACTAGAGAATTTGTCTGCAAAAAAAAAAAAAATTTTTAAATAATAAAATAACAAGTCCCTCTCTCTTGTAGTATTTTTCAGTTTCTGCCCTTCTAGCTCTACTGCCTTGTTGTGCATGACCAAGGACTTTAATGATAAAAAAAAAGGGGAAAAAGTCCTCATTGATGAAAGAGATGTAATTTCATCAGAGACCTTTTTACATTAGTCATGAGACATTAGGTTTAATGGAGCAGGGAATAGAGTATTGGGTCACCAGATTAAAAACCTCTGGGATTAGTGGTAATAAACAATAAGTTACTCATGAAAAAAGAGTTGGAAATATGATGCATTCTGGATAGGATTAATACAGACTTGAAGCAATGGATTAAGAAGATGCTATCAATGAAAAGTATATTAGGACAAAGAATCTAAAAGTTAAGTAATCTTCAATCACTCTCAGATATAAAGGATTTGGAATGTTCAGCTAAAACCTAATTAAAAACTTGCACACAACAATAGCACTTAAATTACCTAACTACTGCAAAAAAATCACAAAATGTTTTTCCTACTAATTAGAGATAATTTATAATTATTTTTTAAATATCATGTCTTCCAACAATTATAGGTCAATGAAACACTATGGCAGAAAAAAAAAAAAATTACTTCAACAAATTCCGTCTGGCCCTCACAAGCATGTTTTAAATGATGATGATGATGTTAAATGATGCTTGATAATTTATGTGCTATGAAGTTAATTAAAATGACAAAACTAAAAATGAAAATAATATAAAACAGTAAAATTTGTATATATTTAAAGTGAAGTTGAAAACCTATATTCATAAATATAGCTTTCAAAAATTTCTTTAACCCTTTAACATATCCAGCCATGTTCTATATGTTTTATGTTCAGACCGACCTTGCTTACGAAACACATGGTTCCGAGTTCAGTCCCACTGCGCGGCACTTTGGGCAAGTGTCTTCTACTATAGCCTCAGGCCAACCAAAGCCTTGTGAGTGGATTTGGTAGACGGAAACTGAAAGAAGCCCATTGTATATATGTATGTAAATATATGTATGTATGTGTGTGTGTGTATATGTTCGTGTGTCTGTGTTTGTCCCACCCACCATCGCTTGACAACCGATTTTGGTGTGTTTACGTCTCTGTAACTTAGCGGTTCAGCAAAAAGAGACCGACAAAATAAGTACTAGGCTTACAAAGAATAAGTCGTGGGGTCGATTTGCTTGACTAAAGGTGGTGCTCCAGCATGGCCACAGTCAAATGACCGAAATTATCAATGTCCCCATTGCGACGTCATAGCAAAATCCATACCTGGACTAAAATTACATTCACACATCCATCACAAATAGATGCAGCCCTTTTTTTGGGATTTTTTTTGTTATTACTCTCTTTAGCGTTCAGTTCTCTCTCTCCTTCAAACACTGATGCATCGAAACTGATGGGAGTGACCATCATTATTATTATTATTAATGCGGTGAACTAGTAGAATCTTTCTTCCAGCTGTTTACCCTTTGAGTTCAAATTCCATGGAAACCAACTTTGAGGGTTGATAAAATAAAGTACCAGTTATGTACAGGAGCTGATGTGACTTGCCCCCAACCCTCAAATTGCTTGTGGGCCTTGTGCCTAAAATTAGAAAGAATTATCATCATCATCATCATTACTAGAACTGTCATTTTAAAGACAGAAGGCTGAGATTTTAAGGGAGACTTGCCTTCTGTTTCCAGCAGCTTAAACAACCACATAGAAGTTCCTGCAATTTGATAAATCTTATATCATTTTAGAAAGCTAAACTAACAATCACTTCTTGAACTGTCAACTTGAACTGCTCCTGTTAATTGTAAATATTTTATTAATCTTAATTCTGTAATTATTTTGCTATGATGAATTTAATTCACTCCTTTGCAGAATTTCAATCCATTTGATTGATTAACTATCTCATATTAATTACATCAGCCACTGGTGATAATTGTGGTATTTAGTCTGGTGGCAGTGAGGTGCAGGCATGGCCGTGTGGTAAGAAGTTGGCTTCCCAACCACATGGTTTTGGGTTCAGTCCAACTGCGTGGCACCTTGGGCCACTTATGAGTGAATTTATGAGTGGACTTGGAAGATGGAGACTGAAAAGAAGCCCAGTGTGTGTGTGTATTTGTTATTGCCTCCTTACCTTGATATCACATAATAGTTGTGTTATAATGTGGATCCTCGTCCACTTGTATGTTATTGTTGGCACTGTAATATTCTTGTTGCTACTATTGTGTTGTGGCAGTATTCTATGTCTTATTATTATCGACTCATCTATCGTGCTATCACTGATAGCTCTGCGAGACAATGATTTTGAAACGTCTACTTTAACGGTGACTTGAACTCAAATATATCCTGTTACTGACACTGACTCCAACTCAGAACTCGTACAACTCTATTACTACTGACCTACTACTACAACTGACTGTCTGACTCTGTAGTGGCCCCTTCACACCACTTTGTCACGTGGGAAGAGGAGTGCCATTTTCACTACAAGAAGTTGTAAGCAAGCATCACCATCATGCAAGGGCTGTCCTTCATTTCCAGTCTTCTGTAAAAACATGTTTACAGGTGCAGGAGTGGCTGTGTGGTAAGTAGCTTGCTTACCAACCATATGGTTCCGGGTTCAGTCCCACTGCGTGGTACCTTGGGCAAGTGTCTTCTACTATAGCCTCCAGCTGACCAAAGCCTTGTGAGTGGATTTGGTAGATGGAAACTGAAAGAAGCCCGTCGTATATATATATATGTGTGTGTGTGTGTGTGTGTGCGTGTGTGTGTGTGTCTGTCCTCCCAACATCGCTTGACAACCAATGCTGGTATGTTTACATCTACGGCACATAGTGGTTCAGCAAGAGAGAATGATAGAATAAGTACTAGGCTTAAAAGAGTAAGTCCTGGGGTCAATTTGCTTGACTAAAGGTGGTGCTCCAGCATGGCGGCAGTCAAATGACTGAAACAAAAGAATAAAAGAATAAATAGGGAAATATTACCTTGGAAGCAGGGAAGGCATCTATCTGACCATGAAAATCTGCCACAACAAATTCACCCCTGACCCATGCAAGCATGGAAAAGTGGATGTTAAAACGATAATGATGATTATACCGTGTCATTTTATATGACAGTTGGTGAATATTTTTGAGTACTCTAAATGTAAATCTAAAACCAAAAGTAGAGATAAGAAACAACAGAATCTAATTTAGGATTAAGGTTACATCAGAACTCACCTGAATGCAATGTTGTAATATGAAGGAAATTGCTTCAAATAGCTGAACAGCTGCTGTGATGTCAATGCTGAATAAATGTTTAATGATTCTCTTTATTGAGTCCTACTTGTATAATGATTTTGTCATGTGATCTTCTATGTCCATAAACATAAAAGCTAACGAGAGAGGAAAGTAATAAACAGCCAAAGAAGAATTAAGAGTATGTTTCCACAAAATATCAAAAAGGATTTTGTTGTATATAACCTAAGGTAGTAATTCAATGAGCATAAATTGCTCTCAAGTGTATCTCATTTACATCAGGTCACCTTTTGAATTTGGCACTCTTTCTACAAATGGCATACAAATCACTGGTTAATGATGTGGTCAACTATTATTGCAATTATATCACAGGTAAAAATAACAAGCCATCATCCTCATCATTGAGGCATAGGTGTGGCTGTTTGGTAAGAAACTTGCTTCTCAGCCACGTGGTTTTTGGTTCAGTTCCACTGCATGGCACCACAGGCAAGTGTCTTCTACTACAGTTCTATGCCAGCCCATTAATACATTATTATTCTTTTATTTGTTGCAGTCATTTTGACTGCGGTCATGCTGGAGCACCATCTTTAGTCAAACAAATCGTCCCCAGTACTTTTTTTAAAGCCTACTACTTATTCTATCAGTGTCATTTGCCAAACCACTACGTTACAGGGACATAAACATACCAACATCAGTTGTCAAGCGATGGTGGGGGGAGCAAACACACACACATAAATATACACATACATATATATGTATATATATATATATATATATAACCAATGTTAAATCTCTGAACGAGGTATTAACAGTAACTGCACGATAAAGTGAAGTATATTTGCCACTTAAATGTGGCTGACCCCGAGGGGTGGATGTTACTATTGCTTTTAGCCCCTCGGGGTCAGCCACATTTAAGTGGCAAATATACTTCACTTTATCGTGCAGTTACTGTTAATACTTCGTTCAGAGATTTAACATTGCTTGTTTTCAGTTTTTCGATATCAGTGAATAATTTCACTGGAAAAACATATATATTTGCCAAGGGATGCCTTTTGCATCGAAGGTCGGCGATTGTCGTACGCTGAAGAAGGGAAATAACCCTGAAACTCGAGTACGTACGTATCGTAGACCAAGATGGGAAGGATAACTTCCCTTGGCAAATACAGACAGGACACAGAAGTGTGTCGATAGCCAGCTGGAGGAGATGTCCTCCTGGGGCTAAAAGCAACAGTAACATCCACCCCTCGGGGTCAGCCACATTTAAGTGGCAAATATACTTCACTTTATATATATATATATATATATATATAGATATATATATATATATAAAACGGACTTCTTTCAGTTTCCGTCGACCAAATCCACTTACAAGGCTTTGGTCAGTCCGAGGCTATAGTAGAAGACACTTGCCCAAGGTGCTCCACAGTGGGACTGAACCCAGAACTGTGTGGCTGGAAAGAAAGCTCCTTACCACACAGCCACTCCTGAACCTTGTATGTGTGTGTATCTTTTATTTGTTCCAGTCATTAGACTATAAGCATGGTGGGGCACTGCCTTGAATTTTTATTAAAATAAATCAAGCATCTCAAAATAAATACAGTAACGAAAGGGTTAATAAAACGCAAGCTTCCATTACAGTTGGACATAAACCAAAACACAGAAGATTGACTGGATTAAAATTAGCCCATAGCCGTGAGTGTCAGGGGCAAAATTAGCTTATGGGAGGCCCAACTTTGCCTATGAGAACCTGGTGTAACTTTAGGAAAAGGTATGTCTTGTATTCCATAAAATGTAGTAATATCATATTTTCTTCACTGTATAACTATTTCTAGTTATTTTTCTTTTAATGCTCCTTGCATTAGATGTATTAAAACCAACTTAAATATTGATACAGTTGCTATTTGTTCATTGTTATCTTTTACTACATGGACATTTTGTTAATTTTGGTATTTCTTCTTAATTCTTAAAACACCTTGAAACGCAGTACAATATAAACAGTTGAAGAATGTATCCGTAATCGTGAATTGTGTGCAATAGCAAAACCAAAGCCTCTAATGTTGCCACATAATCAGCTTATCTTGTGAAAGTAACCATGGTTACTTATCGCCATTTAATTTCTTGGGTTTTAAGCCATCTTCTATAAGAAAAATTAAAATTTTTTTTTCAGTATTTGTAGATGAATTTCTTTTCCAATTCTGGAGTGCTTAACTACATCAAACTGCTATGTATTGCTTCAAAAGTATCTTCACTCTCTTTGGCCTACCAAAATCATGTGTACAGTTTAAACTGAAGAATTGTTTCTAAATCTATTGAACTTGATGGCAATAAAATGCACCCAGCACAACGAATCAGGTGAGAGAAAAGGAAGAACATCTAGCTAAAGTATGCAAAAAAAAAACAAAAAAAAACAAGGAAAAAAGGTGTCGGGGTAGGAGTAAACAGAGATGTGAATTCTGCAAGCTGCAGCACAGGCAACCTATCTAAAGAATAGTTATTCTGATTAAAACCTGATACAAGGATGAGAAGACTATTCAGTCTTGCCATACCGAGCCTCTCTAGTGCCAGTGGTACAATAAAAAGTACCCAGTCCATGATGAGGCATTAGGGGACCAGTCTGACTTATACCAGCCTGGAAAACTGAACATAATATATATGACTTGATCCTGCATGAACATGGAGTTAGAATGTTGCTGGAAAGTAGTGTAAGACATATTCTTCAAACTGAGCCAACCAGCATGGAACATGGATGTTAAATGATGATGATAATGTTTTCTGCTATAGCTGTGGTACCTTCGTAATGTTTTGTAATATACTGCTGGATTACTTTTAAGTATTACATGCTTTAAGATATTAAAAACCATTTTCCTGAATATGAACAGCCGAAACTGAAGTGTGTCTAATATGTCTGTGTGTCACTTATGGCATCAGATATTAATTAACAACTAATATCGTTTCAATTATTTCCGTAAGTACAGGAAACATGTTGGTGTGTTTCGTCCCTGTAACTTAACAATTCAGCAAAAAAGACCAAAAGAATAAGCACTAGGCCTACAAAGAATAAGTCCTGGGGTTGATTTGTTCAACTAAATGCAGTGTTCCAGCATGGCCACAGTCAAATGACTGAAACAAATAAAAGAATAAACATCTCTTGACATATTTTTGTCTAATCAGAGCCTCATTGGTAAAATATAGACTTCATGTTGTACTTGCTGGATTAGTAATAAAAGAATTACTCAATGAATATAGAAGCAAAATAACATTGTTCAGAAAATACATAAAAACTGCATGAGGTATCACAGCTAAATTGGCTGAATTGAGATGTTAACTTATGTCAAATTTCTACTCTGGCCATTCACTCCTTTATTGTATTATTTTTTTTTTTTTTTGTACTCTTAATGTTTGGAGGGGTGTGCCAAGACAGAAACTGAAAGAAGCCTGTCGTGCGTGTGTGTGTGTGTTTGTCCCCCCACCACTACCACTTGACAGATGGTGTTGATGTATTTACGTCTCCACAACTTAGCGGTTTGGCAAATGGGTCTAATAAAATAAGTACCAGGCTTAAAAAAATAAGGGTTGGGGGGTTGATTCATACGACTAAAAATTCTTCAAGGCAGTGCTCCAGCAAAGCCACAGTCTAATGTGTGAAACAAGAAAACGATAAAAGATACAAATGCAACAAGATGCTCACACACAGAAGAGAGAGACAGAGAGAGAGAGACAGACAGAGAGGGGGAGAGAGACAAACAGACAGAAAGAGAGAGGGAGAGACAGATAGACAGACAGAGAGGGGAGATAGATAGACAGAAGACAATATGTCTGTGTTCCAAGGGAATAACATGTCTATGTACCAGCTGGCAAATGCACATCTTCAGCTTAGCATTGACTGCTTCACAAAAAACTGGCCCTCCTCTTCAGGGTTTGGAAAAGGTTTCAGCACCCAACAACTACTAACCCTTTACAAAGATCATGTAGGGCCACCAATCTCAGTCAGGCACTATCCCTACATCTGAGATGGTGCTGCTCTAACAAATACATATATCCTAGACAAACATCCATAGAAAAGCCATTCAATAGATCAATATGAAGCCGTTCATCAATACTCCCTGGAACACAGACATATTGTCTACTCTCTCTCTCTATCTGACTTTGCTACTGCCAATACAGTGGTTGCTGTTCAGAAGCATTCATTGGCCTTGTGCCATCTCCATTCAGGTACTTCCCACTCATTCATTTCTCCTCCCCTCATCACTCACAAAGCTCCAATTGCCACCACCAGCCCCTGTACTAACCAATATGCCCATCCCTTCAGCCTCAATAAGTGGCTTAATGAAATGCCCCTTTGATAATGTTTTTTCCCTGCATCCATCTACTTGCTGCTGTTTGGTCCCATTCCTTCAGACTAAACAACAACAACAACAGCAGCAGTAGCAGCAGCAGCCACCACCACCACCACCACCAACAACAACAATAACATCGAGTAGAATAAATATTTGAGTTGGGGACATGCAAAATTTTGTGGGATTTTCCTGTTCCAATGAATAAAATGAGGGAACTTAGGTCAGGTAACAAAGAAAATAAAATTTACATACTAAATGATTTTGTCCATGTGATTCTAGGATTGTGAAGAAAGCAGACAAAGAGTTGAGAAAATATAAACCCTTTAAATTTGAGATTGTAAAGATTTGGAACATGAAATCTATAAAGATTGTACCTGTGAGTAATGTCATAGACAAATGGTTAAAGGAGAATGGAATGGAATGTTCTGTGGAGCTTCTACAGTTTTGCTTCTTTGGAACAGAGCACTTAAAGGCGATGAGCTGGCAGAAACGTTAGCATGCCAGGCGAGATGCTTAGCGGTATTTCGTCTGCCATTACGTTCTGAGTTAAAATTCCGCCAAGGTCGACTTTGCTTTGCATCCTTTCGAGGTCGATAAATTAAGTACCAGTTATGCACTGGGGTCGATGTAATCGACTAATCCCTTTGTCTGTCCATTTGTCCCCTCTATGTTTGGCCCCTTGTGGGCAATAAAGAAATAAAGATTCTGAGCATTTGATGGGTACCCTTATAAATTGTATCAAGAATAAGGTCAACCCTGGATCAAGACAATAGCAAGAATAATTCTCTAACTTTTGGCACAAAGTCAGTAATTTTGAGAGAAGGTGGGAGTCAATTACATCAACCCCAGGGCTCAATTAGGACTTATTTTACTGACCCTAAAGGGATGAAAGGCAAAGTTAATTTTGCTGAAATTTGAACTCAGCACATTAAGAGCCAGAAGAAATGCTACTTCACATTTTGTCCAGTGTACTAACAAATCTGCCTTAATAATAATAATAATAATAACAATGATAAAGCATTCATTGGTTCAGCTGCAGAGACACTATTTCTGTCAGCTTGTGTGAATAGAATATTATTGATTTTTCTACATTGCATTTAACAAATTCTAATTAACATACAAGATGCTTCTGTTTCAAGAAGTATCTTTCAACATATACTGCCAAAGGAACATTGGGAACTAAATGTTTTAATGCAGAAATAGCCTCAAATAGTGGTGCTTTGTGTGGAAAAGAAATGTTATTTTCTCATCAAATAGGGTCTTTTAATCTTTAAAAGCTGCATTAAACTGGTAAAAGCAGATGATCACCGTTCCCTCAGAGCTGTGAGCATGTGTGTGCACACGTTTTACATTTAAGAGAAGACAAAAATATTCACACACACAAAGTTTTTAAAATGAGGTTGTATTTTTTTAATGGAAGAAATTTGAGCGATGGTTACTCAATTATATGAACACATATTTTACAAAGAATAACAAAACTTGCACATGATGCAAATTTCTATATGTTAGCACTCCATCGCTTACGACGTCGAGGGTTCCAGTTGATCTGATCAACGGAACAGTCTGCTCGTAAAATTAACATGCAAGTGGCTGAGCACTCCACAGACACGTTTACCTTTAGCGTAGTTCTCGGGGATATTCAGCATGACACAGTGTGACAAGGCTGACCCTTTGAATTACAGGTACAACAGAAACAAGAAGTAAGAGTGAGAGAAAGTTGCGGAGAAAGATTACAGCAGGGTTCGCCACCATCCCCTGCCGGAGCCTCGTGGAGCTTTAGGTGTTTTCACTCAATAAAAAACTCACAATGCCCAGTCTGGGAATCGAAACCGCGAATCCACTGCCCTAACCACTGGGCCCATTGCGCCTCCAGCAAATTTCTATACAGTACAGAAAATTAGCAAGAACATTGCTGGTGATGATTTCATATAACAGCTTCACATATATGTTGTTGTTGCTGTTTGTTCCTTCTTGAGCAAAGCCTGGCTCATCAGGACCAGTTTCCCTGTTTCATTAGCATGTAGGTTCCTCACCTGGACAGAACAATGGTCCGTTGCAGGTAAGCTGCTAGATGCAGGAGGAAAGAGTGAGAGAAAGTCGTGGCGAAAGAATCAGCAGAAGTTCGCCATTATCTTCTGCCGGAGCCGTGTGGAGCTTAGGTGTTTTGCTCAAAGACACACACATTGCCCGGTCTGAGATTCAAACCAGTGAATCCTCGACCGCGAGTCCACTGCTGACCACTAGGCCATGGTGCCTCCAAAACTTCACATATATAATACAGCTAAATCTAGAATTGAATTCAGAGAAGCATTCTAAGCTATTTGAAATGTTGGTCTCAAACATCATCCAAATAAAGGTCATTTAGTCAATGGATAACAAAATCTCATGCACTTGACCAACCTGTTACAACCACAAGTTCAAAGATGCAATTTAGTTCTCTCTGAATTCCAACACTATTTAGAATGACCTCTGCTCCACTGAAGGAAAAAAAAAATGCATACCACCCAATCACTATTTGAATGTTCTTCTGGATGCTCCAACACATTCCATTCAATCAACCCACATTTTTCTTACCCACAAAATGGTAGGGTGTAATCTGAGGGAGATATCGTTGCTATTTCTATGAAGTCAAACCACCACATAGAGCAGGAGACTACCTCTGCTCTGTATAATGGCTCTTCATCCACAGGTTGTTTTAAGTCTAAAACAGCCCTCTGGTGAAGTCTCCAAAAAATATATGTGATGAAAAAAGTGTAAGTAATAAGACTACAACAATTTAATATGCATATCCTTCAATCTATAAGACTAAAGCATTATTTTTACCACAAATGTACAAATATACCCTCCACGCATTCCTTTGCACTTGTAATGTACCCCTAATACTAAGAAGGTTTCCTACCCCTAACATAGAAGCAATTGAATTGCAACAGCAAATAAGATAAAATTCATTGATTGTGGGGTTTAAATGATAAATACTTTTAAATAGTTGGACGCTGGACATTATAAAAATATATATTTATTTTAACCCATTAGCCGTATCTGGCCCAAATATTGCATCTGTCTTATGTTCAAATCAACCAGATCTAGCCTCTTACACCTACTCGACAATGTCATTCTAAAAATACACAATTACGTCATTGAAATTTCAAAGGTATGAAATAATCGATGATTAATTCAAAACAATGTGAAAAAATAAGCATTGCATTTGAGAGGGTAATCTGAATGCTAAAAGGTTTAAGGACAGTTGATTTGACCGGAGTATTACAGATTAGTATATTTAGTTTGGAGGTGCTGGACATTAACGAGAGAGAGAGTGAGAGAGAGAGAGAGAGAGAGAGAGAGAGAGAGAGAGAGAGAGAGAGAGAGAGAGAGAAAGAGTGAGAGAGAGTGAGAGAGAGAGGGAGAAGCAGTAACTGGAAATCATTGAAAATAGTTCTGAAAACTGATAATTTACAAAAGCTTTGCAATATATTTTACCTCAAGCCTTTCATACTTGCTTCTGTTCGTGTCTCCCTCCCTCTCTCTCTCCTCACACACACACACACATACACAGAATCCAGTCATGGGTATGTGAAAATTGTAACAGGCATTCACTTTAGTTTTATTCAGCCACTACATACCTATAAATATACTTGTAGACAGTTTCATTAAAAAATATCCATTTATAGGCGCAGGAGTGGCTGTGTGGTAAGTAGCTTGCTTACCAACTACATGGTTCTGAGTTCTTTTCCCACAGCGTGGCACCTTGGGCAAATGTCTTCTACTATAGGCCTTGGGCCGACCAAAGCCTTATGAGTGGATTAGTAGACAGAAACTGAAAGAAGCCCGTCGTATATATATATATATATATATGCATGTGTGTGTGTATATGTTAGTGTGTCTGTGTTTGTCCCCCCAACATCGCTTGACAACCGATGGTGGTGCATTTACGACCCCGTAACTTAGCGGTTCGGCGAAAGAGACCGATAGAATAAGTACTAGGCTTCCAAAGAATAAGTCCTGGGGTCGATTTGCTCGACTAAAGGCGGTGCTCCAGCATGGCCGCAGTCAAATGACTGAAATAAGTAAAAGAGTAAAAGAGATTTCTCAGTAAGTTATGAGGAAACAAAGTCAAGGGGGGGAGGGACACTTCTGAGTTAAGTCCATGCTGTCATACACATACATCATGGAAAGAATATATTCATTTCCTGTTATTTGAAAGCTGTCTTCAATGCATGTCCTGTATGCATGTCTTCAAATCATTCTTCCTCGCTCTAAAAATGTGTACACTCAACTTATATCTTTAAATTTTTTTTTTCCCTACATGCAGCTTTTCAATTCAAACAGCTTTTGAATTTCTCTAGATGCATGGGAAAGAAGATGAAGTGGCTTATTTTGCTACCGCTAGCCTCCCATACTTGTTACTCTCTCCCCACCACACACACACAAACACATGTAATAAAAATCTGCAAGACCTTCTCAAAATTTACAGGAAGATGAACAAAACAAGATGTTTTCCTTCACTACGTTGCTACCAAGCAGGCAACCAGTCAAAAATTAACTCTATTTTAAAACGAGAAAGAGAAAATAAACGTGCGTGCAAACATGCATGCATACAATTTGAAAATCAGAGTGAGCATGCAATTCCGCCTTATTCAGCAACTACGCACCAGATATCTGTAATTCTATTGGCTATAAATTATAGCAACAATAGCTAAAATACATTCCATTTGGCTAAGCTCTCTCTATGTACAAAGTGGTACAAAAATGTAAGTGAATTTACTAGTCTTGACTGGCCAATAAAAAAAAAACAAAAAAACTAGCCAATAACTTCACTTTGTAGCCAACTAAATAATATGAAGTGTTCATTTGACTTCATAGGATGAACTAGCATTTTGGTCAGAGGTTGGTCAGTTAGTCTTTGTCCTGGCAAAGCATACCAACTCTCTCTCTATCTCTCTATCTCAGACAGCACACAAAGGACATGCATCAATACATGGTATATCCACATGTTATGAAAGACACACATAATACACTTACGTTATTGCAATATTAATTTTCTGTTTCTGGTGTTAAGAAGGGCATCCACCTGTAGAAATGATGCCAAAGTAGACAGTAAAGTTTGGCACAACCTTCTGTCTTGCCAGCTCCTACCAAACTGTCCAACCCATGCCAGTATAGAATGAGAATATTAAATAATGACGATGACGATGATGATGATGATGATGATGGTGGTGGTGGTGGTGAATTTGTTTAGGAATCTTTGTGTGGAAACCTGAACTCTTGCAATCCAATAATTTTGAACTGGTCTTTTCTGTTGGTGTTCTCTATTGATCTGTTGTAATCAATTTATTCATCTTAACAGCAATAAAACATATTGATTCAAATACATGCAGCCTACATCACATTTTATTTATCCAGACTACATAATGAACTTCTTTATCATGTTCCTGTTAAAGCTTTATTTAAAGCAAACAGTGGGAGCAATTATTCTTTTCTACTCTAGGCACAAGGCCCAAAATTTTCGGGGAGGGGGCCAGTCGATTAGATCGACTCCAGTATGCAACTGGTACTTAATTTATTGCCCCTGAAAGGATGAAAGGCAAAGTTGAGCTCGGCAGAATTTGAACTCAGAACATAAAGACAGATGAAATACAGCTAAGCATTTCGCCCGGCGTGCTAAGGTTAGCATTTCTGGAGAAAGGGGCTAGTTGAATACATTTCATCAACCCCAAAAGATTGATAGAGAATGAAGGGCAAAGTTGGTCTTGGCAAAGTTTAGAACAAAGACAGACATCATTTTGTGCAGTGTTCTAAGAAATTTGCCAGCTCACAGCCATAATAATAATCCACTTGGAGTTAGGAGAAACCAGAGTAAAGCAGAAGAAATGTGCTAACCATTTTGTCCAGTGTACTAATGAACCTGCCAGCATGCCACCCTCATAATAATAATAATAATCTTTTCTACTATAGGCACAAGGCCTGAAATTTGGTGGGAGGAGACAAGTTGATTGCATCAGCACCAGTGTTTCAGTGGTTCTTAATTTATCAACCCCCGAAAGGATGAAAGGCAAAGTCGACCTCGGCAGAATTTGAACTCAGAACGTAGCAACAGGCAGAATACCGTTAAGCATTTCAACCAGCATGCAAATGATTCTGCCAGCTCTCCACCTTAATAATAATAATAATAATAATAATAATGATAATAATAATAATAATAATAACAAAAATAATAATAATAAAACATTTTAATCTGTAAACATTGTCAAAAGTACTTTTAAATGTACATAATAGCAAACACCTTTTGCTGTCACCTTAACATCACACTATTATCTTATAATCAAATTATTTTTAAAACAAACTTCTAATTTCCTTATGTTTTGACAGACACTCTCTAGAACAATTCTCTGTGCAAAACCAAAAATATGGCACCCTAGTCATAACACCAACCTGAACTTCTAACTTGTTGTCTCTTGAGGTCTCTAAGTGAGACTTGGAGTCAACTTGTACAAATACAAAGCAAAAACCAACCATATAATAATAATAATGATAATAATAATAATAATATTATTATTATTATTATAGTGATAAAAAGTTCTTAGTGTCAAAGATATTTCCTTCAGATAAAGTCATTTTGGTATTTCAATTAATTTTCATAATTAAAATATTAATAAATAAGACATTTTCCATTATTTCCAATCCAAAGATATTAGAATTTTAATTATAGAAATCTTGCAGAAAACTACTTTAACAAAAAGGCAGCCTTTACATTATCAATTAACTTACAAGAATATAGCAGTCAAATCTCCCTCAAGTCATAGCTGACAGTCTCAGCTGAAAGGACACATCAGATAATGTTTTCTCATCAAATTCTTCTAACCCCTTTTCATACAAATCTGCCTGGTCTGTCTTTGAGCCTATGATACAAACTTTCTGTTTTAGAATTAAATTTAAAATCAGCATACCTACACAAGTATGCCCTCCACCACTGACTTGTTTCCTCATAACTTTAGGAAGTAATTGATATTTCGTGGCTACGTGGTAAGAAGCTTGCTTCTCAACCACATGGTTCCGGGTTCAGTCTGACTGCATGGTATCTTGTGCAAGTGACTTCAATTATAGGCCCAGGCCAACTAAAGCCTTATGAGTGGATTTGGTAGATGGAAACTGAAAGCAGACCATTGTATATATGTTGGGTCATCCTATGAATGATGTGTTTTTTTCAAGTGCATGAACTAAAAGTCGGAGGGGGACGGGATAAACTACCTCCATCAACTTGCTATAAAAGCAGGAAGTAATTTTACCCTGTTCTTAAGAGTGCAATTCGATTTTAACAGTTATTTTCTCAAAGCTATAATGAAAGTGACAAAGGAACATATTTGGCATATCTTGCTTTGAGTTCAATAAAGGCAACACTGCAACAGAAAGTGTGAGGAATATTAATACAGTACATGGGGATCAGACAATAAGAATAAGCCAGTGTCAATGGTGGTTCCAGAAATTCCGAGTAGAAACTACAGCCTAGAAGACGAGCCTTGTCATGGAAGATCTGTAGAGTTCAATGAGGATGTCCTGCAAACCTTGGTGGAACAAAATGCCATTCTAACTAGCAGAGAAGCATGGATTTGGTCATTCAACCATTCATCGACACCTGTGTGTCAACAGAAAAGTCAGCAAACTGGGTCAATGAGTTCCCTACAAACTTTCCGAGTCTAATCGTGTGCAGAGAATGAATGTGTGCTCTTCTTTGCTGTCACGTCTCACAAATGAACCCTTTTTTTTTTTTTGACCAAATGGTGACTGGTGACAAGAAATGGGTTCTCTATAAAAATGTCAAGCATTAAAGACAGTGGGTAATGAAAGGAGAAACACTGGCTCCTCAGTTTCAAGACCAAAGATGTTCTTCCATCAGGATAATGCTCGGCCACATACAGCTAGGATGACATTCCAAAGGCTGGAGCAGTTTGAATGAGAAACGATGCCCCACACACTATATTTGCTAGACATTGCTCCATCTGATTATCATTTATTCCGCAGTCTTCAAAATCATTTGGATGGAAAAAATATGAATTCTGTAGATGAGGTCAGAACAGTACTGGAGGAATACTTTTTGTCACGGACAAGTGAATTTTGGAAGAGGGGGCCTTGCAGGTCTACCAGATAGATGGAAGAGCATTGTAGAAAATGAAGAAGAGTATATTTTGGATTAAAAAAAGGACTTTGTTTATCTTAATTTTGAGAAATAACAGAAGTATAAAAAAACTGCATTATTTATGGGAGGAGCCAATATTTTGTTTTCAAATGTTAGAGGGCTGTGATATATCTTCTTGTTTTTTTTTCCCCTTTGCTTTAGTCATTGGACTGCTGCCATGCTGGAGCACTGCCTTGAATGGTTTTGGTGAACATACCAATTCCAGTATGCTCTAAGACTGGTACTAATTCTATCAGTTTCTTTCACTGAACTGCTATGGGGATATAAACAAACCAATACCAGCTGTCAAGCAGTGTGTGTGAGGGGAAGAAACACAAAGACACACGCACACACACATGATAGGCTTCCACATAGTTTCCACCAATCAAATCCACTCACAAAGCTTTCCATGCTAGCATGGGTTGGACGATTTGACGGAGGGCTGGCGAACATCGAAAAATAGCTTAGGAATGAGGACTCAGGTTCGAAATTTCCCCAAGACACCTGATGAAGCTGGAGGGTATATCAGCAGAAACATTGTGTTAACAACAAACAAGATGAGGACAAATATCTGTCAAATGTAAATAATGTACATAATTCCTCATCTCTTAAATATAGAACTGTATTATAAAATATTCTCTGTAGCTTCTTCATGATCTGCTAGAGTGGCTTTCTTCCTAATATATTTACGCACCATGCAATTAAAAAGAAGAATTTGTTGAAATTAGTCATTACACATTTGCTCCAGTTTAGATATCCTTTTTTTTTTTTTTTTTTTTTTTTTTTGAAAATTGAAAATGATGAAATTAAAACATTAGAGTGGGGAAAAAATTGACTTGGAATCCTACAGAGAAAAGAGTATTGATTGTTAAACACCAAAAATTATCCAGATATCTTATTAGCAACCTCAATTAGAATCGGGTCAAACCCGAGAAAAATTTTCAATGAAAAAAAAAAAAATACCTGTCACCAAACTAGGTTCTAAACTCACTCAATTTCAACAATGACAATTATGCTGACCAATTTTTATTCTCAAAGACGATGCAATCGAACAAAATGGGGATGCAATAATTGAAAATGCAATGATTTCAAACAAATAAGGAGAAAACGAGAAATCAGAAATTACTCATTTTACCCTGATTTCTAATTTTGCTCCTCACCCCCTATAAATTTTTTTGAAGGTTATGAAAAAACAAAGTCAGAAAGGGGTACATTTGTGTAGGTATGCCCACATTAGATAATGTAAGTTAGAAAGGGGTACCTTTGTGTAGGTATGCCCACATTAGATAATATATTGTTGATACAAACTCGCTCGAGACAGGCTTGAACCTATGACATAAACTTTCCATTTTAAGCATAACTACAGATTCTGGTAAATTTTCAGATTAACACCCGCACGATTTTCAAAAGGGTGTTAAGGTTAGGGACGGAATTTCCTAACCCTAACCCTAAAACCCTAACCCTAAAACCCTAACCCCCTAGTGAAAATCGTGCTGGTGTTAATCTGAAAATTTACCCAGATTCCTGCCCCCCATCGACTTTGGATGATGATAACTTTCAGAAAAATTGATATTTTTTAATGAAATTTTCTACGAATATGTGTTATATCATGTAGATTCCGAAGATACATAATTTTGGAGGGAAAGTGTTTTAGGAGGGGAATTTCGGAAAATTCACTGGCGTCCACTTCAATTCGTCTTAAGTTTCAAGAAAATAGATATTTTTTAATGAAATTTTCTACAAATATAGCTCGGACTATGTAGATTCCGAGAATATAAGAATTTTGGGGGAAAACAATTGGGGTTACTTTTTAGGACCGTTCCCCACTCGGGGATGTTTCGGAACAAATCGTCCATATTTGTTTCATTTTCTCCGGTTTGTACGTTTGTGCATCCGTAGATTTCTAGTCCTGTCTCGCTCTCTCTCACACATACATACACACAAATACACACATATGTAATTAAAAAATTTCAAACGGGGAATTATTCTATTCAATGTCTTTCTGTATTTTTAGCATAACGAGTTTTTCCGGTGACGGAGTTTTCTGGTGACAGCTTCAATGCCTGCAGCTTCAGTGGAAATCTACGGATGCACAAACGCACAAAATGGAGAAAATGAAACCAAGATAGACGACTTGTTCCGAAACCCCGCCGCGTGGGGAACGGTCCTCAAAAGTAACCCCGGTCCAGATGGAGTATATGTAATCTGAACTTTTCCACCCTTTTTTAAATTTTTTTTTTTTTACGGAATCCCACGTTTTAGGCTATGGAGATTCCGATTCTGACAAAAAATTTTCAAAAATCTCAAATTCAAAATTTCGATTACCCCACCCCTATTTCCTCATTTTTAAATATTTTCCGGATTTTTTTTTTTTTTGAAATGCGTAAAAAAATACGGAGAATATGATTCTGAAAAAAAAATTGTTTGAAAAATGTCACCCCCACAAAAAAAACAGGCTATTTACATGCTAGAAATAATAGCCAAATCTCACAAAGGACAAAGACTTTTATGGAAAAGTCAAAGTTGTCCTTACAGAAAATATTTCACAGTCTTCCATTTCTTGTTCGAGGCACCTATATCTACTGAGGCTTTATATACCGGAGTAGATAATAAAACTGCGATCCAGTGGTATGAGTTTTGTCGAGAAGTGTGTTCGGGGAAGATGCTTCGAGATAAAGCTCCGCTCGGTGGTTGCCGGGTACTATAGTACATACGGACAAATGGGCCAGCTATAGGAATCTACAACAGCTGGGTTACATACACAAAACGGTTAACCACTCAACGAATTTCGTCGACCCTGAAACTGGCGCTTGTACGAATCACATTGAGGCCTATTGGTCCCGAATTAAAAGACGGCTGAAGTATGTGACTGGATCATCGGGCGACATGAAATGGTCCCGCGTCGATGAGTCAATGTATCGAGAAATGTATGGATTTATTGGGAAGAAAAACTTTGAGAATTTCTATACATTTCTCGAACACATTGCGGATAAACTCCACCAGCACGGCTTCCCCGAACACACTTCTCAACAAAACTCATATATTTCTGAAATTAAAAAAACAAAAAACACGCTCTAATTTCATATTACTGTGAGAAATTACTCTGAAAGAAATCTCTGCAGAAAGGTGAGTAGATTGATTACACATTTCTTGCTTTATGTTATCGCAGTTTTGTGAGATTTGGCTGTTATTTCTAGCATGTAAATAGCCTGCTTGGGGGGGGGGGGATTGACATTTTTCAAACAATTTTTTTTCAGAATCATAATCTCCGTATTTTTTTACGCATTTCAAAAAAAAAAAAAAAAAATTCCGGAAAATATTTTAAAATGAGGGGGTGGGGGTGGGTTTAATAGAAATTTTGAATTTGAGATTTTTGAAATTTTTTTTTCAGAATCGGAATCTCCATAGATTTCCGTAGAAAAAAAAAATTTTCAAGGGTGGAAAAGTTCAGATTACATATACTCCATCTGGACCGTAACCCCAATTGTTTTCCCCCAAAATTCCTGTTTTCGGAATCTACATAGTTCGAGGTATATTTGTAGAAAATTTCATTAAAAAATATCTATTTTCTTGAAACTTAAGACGAATTGAAGTGGACGTCGATGAATTTTCCGAAATTCCCCACCCCACCCCGTCCTAAAACACTTTCCCTCTAAAATTATGTATCTTCGGAATCTACATAATATAACACATATTCGTAGAAAATTTCATTAAAAATATATCCATTTTTCTGAAAGTTATGATCGTCCAAAGTCGCCGGGGTAGGAAACTGTAGTCATGCCCCATTTTAAAGTGATTCAAATTTAAATTTTGCATGAAAACTTCATTGTAATTTATTTTCCAACCACAAGGCTATTTCACTAAATTCTTCATTATTTCAAGAATTTATCCAAACAAAGGCAGTGAATTTAAAGAGAAATTTGGTAACAAAGGGATTAAACAGACGAGATGGTTACGGCTGGAACGGCTTTTAGCATAGCTTTCTTTTTTCAAACAAAAACTCAAGGTAACTGTTAAGGGTTTTTGTAATTTTTCTATGAAAATATACACACAACAAACAAGACGACATTATTCAAGAAGAATCTTTCATTCATTTAAACGTATTTAGAAACTAAATATTTCAGTAAAGACAAAAAAATAGAAATTCTATGAAACATATCATAACCTGTAGTATGTGTGTTCTCGAATTTGGTTTCCATTCTTGGTGTTTCAGTCTTTGTTTTTTCTCTATTTTATGCAAGTAAATTGACAACAATTAAAGACGAAGCCATTAAAACAAAATGTCACGATTTCACGTTAACGTTCTCCAAACATAAATGAGGTTTATTTACGTCAACGGTTCACAATGAAGTATGGAAACACGGAAATAGCAGAGGAAATTTCAGTACTCGATAAATTTTGGTAGTGAATATATTTAGTTTCTGAAATATACTAAATTCGTCAAAGAACATATATATAAAGAGAGAGAGAGAGAATATAAAGAATATATATATATATATATATATATATATATATATACATACACACATATACATACATATATATATATATATATATATATATATATACATATACATATACATACATACAGACAGATAGATATATAGATATTTGTGTGTGCGCGCGCGTGTGTATGTGTGAGAGCGCATGTATGTATTCATGCATGTGTGTATGTATGTATTCATGCATGTGTGTATGTATGTATGCATGCATGTATGCATGCATGCATGCATGTATATATGAATGCATTTTGTATGTATATATGTATGTATACATGAATGCATGTATGTATTTATGTTATGCTGTTTTATTGCACGATTATTAACAGGGTGTAGTGAAACTAACACCTCGATCGCCATTACATACAAAACTACCTATCGCCATTAGATACACAACTACTATCGCCAATCTTCTCATTTAAATATAAACAAACGTGGGCGTAGCGGAGAACCCATCTCCTTGTCATCACGTGACTGATTAATATTCGAAGCGGCAACTTCTTCGAACCGTTCCCGCCAGAACGCAAACTGACCAATCACAGCCCTTAATAAGGTCACGTGATAGTGTTTTTCTACTACGGTCTTGGAGCCCCCCCTGAACGCTATAAATAAAGCAACTCATACCCAGCAAATTTGTCTCGGTTCAGTTCTCTTTGAGATCTGTTCCGTGTACCACACGACAGCAGCAGCAACAATCAGCCAGCGACCACTTCAACAGCTTCGTCCAGCCAACGATTACCACCGCCGTCGCCACATCAGCAACACGAGTCTACGACTACTAACCAGCATCATCGTCATGACCAACGCGATTCTACGATTACTACTAACCAGCATCAATCTCCACCAGCGTCTACACGACTTTCTATGTACACCAAACTAAACCACCGCGGCACATCTCTCTCTTCGATTCTGTTAGGTGACTCAGCTTCACCACGATAAATAAACAGACAAGAATTTCAGCCAGCGACGAACATCTGTATAACAAGAATCACGGCCCGGCATGGAAGCCACAACATCACAACTAGTGATCAGCACTGTCACACTCACAGCCTCAACTACTTTCACATACAGACTTTTCCTATAGTGTACTCAGAACTGGTATAAATGCTCACGTATTACTGACTCTTTCTATCTGCTGTAATATCTCACATACGCATACATGTATCACTCACATACACACTTTTCTTTGTACGACGGCCTGTCTTTGATTATGTTATTATATGTCGCATTCACACTCTCACATACACATACATCTTTTATGCCACAATAAATATTTCTGTTATTCATTTCATACGGTTGCCTTCTATAGTCCTCTGTTTTTCCATTCGTCACCATTTCTCCTTTTTTGAGTTCGCACGGTCGTCCTTACAAGGGTAGTTGTACACGTTTGTTTATATGAATGCAATATCTGGAGTCAATGCATGTGCATATTTTGTATGTACTCTCATGCATTTAGTTGCATGTCTAGACGTGTGCATATATACTTAAGTGCTTGTTATCTGTGGTTCTTTTATATATCTTGGAAGCCTTGTTATTCTGAGTGGTCCTTCATTCTCGTGAATTTGGACTCGGTGAAGGGTTTATGGTGGTTTTGTTTGTATTATTACATATACTGATTCCGTTTTTACCCTCTGAGTTTAAATTTTGCCGAAGTCGATTTTGTCTTTCATCCTTTCGAAGTCGATAAAATAAGAACCAGTTGAGCACTGGGGTCTATGCAATCGGTTTATCCCCTCCCCTCAAAATTCAGACCTTCTGCCTATAGTAGAAAGGATATATAGTGTTATCTTTATATAACTATGTAGTTATATATATATATATACATATACTTTATTTAAAAGCAGCAGAAATATAACAAAAGACAGTTACTCGGAGTTTCACGTTCCGGAAACGTGAAACTCCGAGTAACAGTCTTTTGTTATATTTCTGCTGCTTTTAAATAAAGCATATTACTCTACCTCTGGTATTTGAATACTCTTTTTTCAACCTTGTTGCACATTTTATGTGCTTACTCCGGTATATATATATATATATATATTAGCATACCCGTGTTGTCAAAAATGCCGACAGTTTTATTAATGATAGAAAATGGGGCATCAACACAATGGAAGAAACCATTGCTAAATGTCAGCAATCTAGACACAGAAAATTAAAGGGGAGAAGGTATGTTGTTACAGGTCTGACAGCTGTTCCTGAGGATCCGAAATTTCTTCATAATGATGACAGGAAGAAATTTCGGGTCCTCGGGAACAGCTGTCAGACTTGTAACAACGCTTCGTGGAATTTTAAGTGTTTTCGCTCAATAAACACTCACAACGCCCGGTCTGGGAATCGAAACCGCGAGTCCACTGCCCTAACCACTGGGCCATTGCGCTTTTACATAGGGTTTATAATGCTGTCAAGAAGGCCAGAAACATACATGACTGAGAAGCGAGTAAATGGATTATTATCAAATACGCTATTTCAAACTACGGGTTATGTTATGCGGAAATGCAAATTTTGCCTTGTAGGAAAGTGTTAAACCAGCGAAAAACCTAGAGTTAAATTTACTCTACGAATATCTCTAATCTGTAATATATTTGGTGTTCAGTCAGCCATGATACTTCTTTCTACAATCTTAAGCAGTATTATAGAATGATCAGTGCTTTTGACTTAGTTTTCTGTTGCTCTAGAGCGCAATTATTATATTAGGAGTTAGTGTCTCCATAAAACACAAGTGTAATAACAAGAAATTTACCGACGGTTACATGGTTTGGGGCACAGAATAGTGATCGAAATGTAGGTCTTTTCCCGCGAGACGCCATTCGTCTCTATATTATATATTAAGTTTATATTGCAGTAATTCTTTTCACGAACTTAAGCAGTATTATTGATGATCTGAGTTTCACTTAATTTTCTGTAGCTCTAGAACATAATTATTATATTATGAATTTAGTTTCTTGATAAAACGCAAGTTAAATAGTCGATGGTTACATAATTTGGGTATAGCAGATCGAAACGTTCGCCCTTTCTCATGAGACGCCATTCGTCTCTATAATAAATATAAATTATGTTTATTTTATATTACGATACTTCTTTCTACGAACTTATAAGCACATATATTGATGATCAGTGTTTTACTTAATTTTCTGTAGCTCTAGAAAGCAATTATTATATTACGAGTTACATAGTGATTGAAACATTCACCTTTTTCTCGCTAGACGCCATTCGTCTCTGTAATGTATATTTATATTACGATACTTCTTTCAATGGATGAGCAGTGTTTCACTTAATTTTCTATACTTCTAGAGCGCAATTATTATATTACGAGTTAGTGTCTAGATAAAACAAGTGAAATAATAGGAATCTGTCGATCGTTACATGGTTAGGATACAAAAGAACAGTGATCGAAACATTTGAGTTTTCTCGCGTGACGACGTTCGTCTGTCGTTCGATGAAACTTACAAATTCTCATTTATTTATTTATATCCACTTTTCCAAACTAACTCCATGCTTTGTTCTTGTATTCGCATTGCACGATTATTATTATTATCTAATACTTTATGTTCAGTTATCGCTTTTTTTCTGCATTACCCAGATCTTTAAGCATAGTTTATCGTTAGAACAAAAAGAAAACAAAAAAAAAAAAATTGTAGAATTGCATTAAAATTCTCTTTGCATGTATTATTCACAACGTCTAACATCATGTTGGTGGTTACATATTGGCAGTTTCTATAAAATATATGTACGTAGCAATAAAAAAAATTAGTTCCTTTGCAAATGTATCAGGGTTGGGGGGATGAAGACGCTTGCAAGCAAGCAAGAATTTTTCACCGAGCCATGTCCCTTTTCACCTCTTCAGAGATTTCTCATTAAGTTTTGATCAAACTCAGACAAAAGCGATCTGCAAATGATTGATATACAAACACTGATATTTAGAAACTTGTATTTGTTCTGCTGCCAATGCGGTAGAATTTACAAGAACAGTACAACATTTGCATCATGATTAACTTTTTATATACTTTAATAATTTTCTTCCTATTTCGCAGCAATGGATTTTACAAAAAACAAAGTTTGAGAAAAAGCAGCTGCTTTGAATTTGTAAAAGGTTGATAGTTGCAATAGAGACATTAGTCTCTCTCTATCACCTTTCAACAACATTATATATTAAGGAAACAGTAGAACAATTAACAACATAATAAAACAAGTTTTATTTTTAGTGATGCTTGGCTTTGCAAATCCTGTGTCATTCAGCTTAGCAGCCGCTGGTTGTCTAATAATCAGCATTGGAAGCTTAAAAGCTTCGTTGAGGCATCTGAGAGGAGCAAGTTGTTGTTACATCGAAGGCATCGCTCTAAAAGGGTCAGAAAGCGCGCGAAGCGTACGCATGCGCACTCGATGGGCTTCCGGGAAGGCAAGTCCCTTGCGCATGCGTAGATTGCACTTCCTTAGATGGCGGCCATAATTTCGCGCCACTACAAATTTTTGAAACTTTCTTTATTTCAATAATTTATTTAATATAGTTATTTGTTTTAATAGTTTTGGAGGAAGATCTCGCCCATTAGCTTTTTGTAGATCATCTCGGACTAATGGGAAGATCTGGCCTGAATAACTTGTGTCATGTACCATGCGTTCGCTAGATTTTTGTTGTGAGCTGATAGACATCTTCTCAGCCCTTCACACTTGACCCAATGCGACATCCAAGACATGACAGCCAAACCCTTTGCCTGTCCAAAGCATTTTCATAAGTTTGACCAGAACGTCAGTGGAGAAAGGTATTGATATGGTGGTATGATATTCGGCTGCATGCTGTCCCATAATAAAAACAATCCAACGGTGTTTAAATAACATTTCTTTTTACAGGACTATATCACAATAATCACGCATAACATAGTTTCTTGCTATGGGTGTATTGCGGTATACTGGAAGCAAATGTAGTTACATTAATGACAGAAAATAGCGGCTTCGCGTGGGAGGCGGAAAAATACTCTGTTCTGCATTGTCGAAAATCTTTTAACGTAGCGATGAGCTGCAATTAAAGAACAATTTTGCATTTTTAAGGACTTATTGTCTGTATCGGCGCCCAAGCGTGTATAATGTCCTCAGTTACCTATATGGAAGTGCTTGTCCGCGTTGTTGCTTATACAATCCCTTTTTATGCGGGGACCTCTGGAACATAACGGAACATTCTATAATAGGGGATAATATTTCTTCATATATTGGTTGATATTAAGGGCGCGTTATCTGATCTAAGTGTGGTTTGATCTTAGTTACTAAAGCTGTTAGGTTTCGATTTTAGGCTACTTGTTTTCAAATTTTTAGTTAGCCCTTGTTTTTCGTAGTTTCTGAATAATACAATGCTTTCCTTTCATAAGTTTCAAGTTATTTATTGATTGAAAAAAAAAAAAATTGAAATATGTATCATACATGATGTATGGACGCCTGGGAGATATGTCCTGTATATCATCTATAATACACAGAACAGGTTAAGAGAAGGGAGGATTGTATCAAGCTGAGTAAAATGGAGCGACATGAAAAAAAAAATGTGCTATGCTCGAGAATACAACGATCTTCCCCGTCCAGGAATTGAATGGTCTTGAGCCAAACACGAGTTATTGGTCTTGAGCCGAACATTTTACCACTTAACTATATGTTTTTAAGGTGTTGGTTAATCAAAAGGTTACTGAATCACGACTTCATGTATATTTCCATTAATTAAGTAATGGAAGAAGTGTATGCGAGACATTTTCAGAAATCATGCTTGTGAAATCGATGTTCATATCAGAGAAGAAGGAACTGCGGATTAAGTCAGTGAAACAAGTGTTTGTCATCGAAAGACTTTTGATGTTAGAAGAATATTTGAAATAACAATAGTGGATGGTAAAAATTAGAATATTTTCACGTGATACAAATCAATATCGACACATCTCCGTTAGAAATGAAATGACTTAAAAGATATATATATATAACAAAGTAATCGTTTCAAGAGTTCAAAATATTTTCTTTTCCTTTTTTTCTTTTCAGTAAAAATTTTAGGTTAATGTTTACAACTTGACCCGCAATCGAAAATCAGAAAAAAAAAATTAGTGCAACGGGTGTAAAAAAAATGTGTAGGAAACGAATAAAATAAAAAGTGCACGCAAAGCAACGGGAGGGTGGGGAGAGGACCTCGGAAAATTCACAAGATCCGAGTTTTTCCCTCATAACTTTTAGGAAAATGGAGTTTTTTTCAATTAAATTTTATAGAAATACCTTTCAAACGCACATATTACGATTATAAAGAAATTTGTGGGGAAAATCTTGTAAAAATTTAACGTGTCTGTATATATATATAGTGCGTGTGTGTGTGCATATGTGTATATATGTGTGTGTGTATATATATATATATATATATATATATGTGTGTGTGTGTGTGTGTGTGTATGTATGTATATAATATATGTATATATATATATATATATATATATATATATATATATATATATATATATATATGCTTTATTTAAAAGCAGCAGAAATATAACAAAAAACTGTTACTCTGAGTTTCACGTTCCCGTTCATCGGACAGTTTTGTTAGAAATGGAGAAGGTTATTCTTTCTCCATTTCTAACAAAACTGTCCGATGAACGGGAACGTGAAACTCAGAGTAACAGTTTTTTGTTATATTTCTGCTGCTTTTAAATAAAGCATATTACTCTACCTCTGGTATTTGAGTACTCTTTTTTCCACCTTGTTGCACATTTCATGTGCTTACTCCGATATATATATATAGATAGATAGATAGAGAGAGAGAAAGTAATAACGAGAGAATGAGAATAACGACGGAAGGGTTAAAAAAGCGTAAAAATAATTGAAACAAAAATGAAGCTAAGACATTAAGAATTATTGAAACTGGGTAGAAAAAGAAACACTATGTAGTGTAGTAGTAGTACTACGCAAGGGTATCTGTAGAAAGGTGAATGTGATTTCGGAATATAACGAGGAAAAATTCGGATCTTGAGAATTTTCCGAAAGTCCTCTCCCCACCTCAAGATTTTCCCCACAAATTACTTTATAGTCATAACGTATGCCGTTTGAAAGGTATTTAAATAAAGTTTCAATTTGAAAAAAAAAAAAAAGCATTTTCCTAAGAGTTACAAGGAAAAATACTCGGATCTTGTGAATTTTCCGAAGTCCTCTCCCCACCCCCTTCGAAAAAATTTTCCCCACAAATTTCTTTATAATCGTCGTAATGTATGCTGTTTGAAAAGTATTTCTATAAAATTTCATTGAAGAAAAACCCCATTTTCCTAATAGTTATGTGGGAAAAACCCAGATCTTGTGAATTTTCCGAGGTCCTCTCCTCATCCTCCCGTTGATTTGCGTGCATTTTAAACATTAACCAAATTTTATTTAGTGTTCTACGTTCTATCACAAATATTGTGCTGTCAGAGATAAATTCGTTCTTTTTTTTTTTTTTCTCGCTTATTTATAACTCCACCACCACCACCACCATCATTATCATCATCAACTGCCTGAAAAGAGACAGATTTTATGCAAATTTTAAAAAGTGATGAACAAAAGTTGTGGAAGAACAAAGCCACAAAATTCCTCATAAAACACTACGGTAAAAATATTTTTCGTACTAATTTAAAAGGATTAAAATCACAGTGGAAAAACAAAAACAAGAAACGAAAACCGAACGAATTTATCAGACTACCCTATTCATACCTCATTCAATTGTCGATGTTTTCTTTCTCTGTTTAGTTTCAAAAGTTCATTTTCGCTCAGTCAAAATATATTTGTTTTGAGGAGAAACGTCAAAGCATGTCGAAACAACCCATCATCACTAAACTGTATCTTTCTGTAAAAGACGAGTATTTTGACTGACATTCTGCTCTTCAGATCACTTCCACAGTGAAAACTATAATTCATACTCTATATTCAAACATTGCTAAAATTTTATGTTAATCAAGAAAGGGTTTATCCTATCATAGGCACAGGTGTGGCTACATGGGAAGACGCTTGCTTCCCAACCACATGGTTCTGGGTTCTATCCTACTGTATGGCACCTTGAGTAAGTGTTTTCTACTATAGCCTCGGGCCGACCAAAGCCTTGTGAGTGGATTTATGCATATATACGACAGGCTTCTTTCAGTTTCCGTCTACTAAATCCACTTGCAAGATTTTCGTTGGCCTGAGGCTATAACAGAAGACATTTGCTCAAGGCGCCATGTAGAAGGACTGAAGCTGGAAGCATGTGGTTGGGAAGCAAGTTTCTTACCACACAGCCACACTCAAGGTGCCATGTAGTGGGACTGAAACTGGAACCATGTGGTTGGGAAGCAAGTTTCTTACCACACAGCCACACTTTTATTTTTCCCAATGAGGATAGAATTGTATGCTTATATTTTTTCCTTGCTTTAGTCATTAAAGTGAAATCATAAGAATGGGCAAAATGTTACTAACTGCTTCACCTGGTATGCTAACGATTCTGTCAGCTTGCCGTTTAGATATATGTCCTAATATTAGACTATTTTCTATAGGCAATATACAGTGAAAGCTTACAATTCTATTTACAAAAATGACAAAATATGTTATGAGGGTAATTTCACTGCTATTTCTACAGACCGTGTAGAGCGTCTCTCGGAATTGTTATTACAAAAGGTGTATTACGACATTTGATGGAGTAGCATCGGCAAAGCATGAAACTCAATTAACAATGGCAACACAAAAATAAAATATTTGGAACAGGTTAAGCAGAAATCTATCTGCATTTTCTTCCCTCACCAATGATGTGGAAACCTTTAGATATCAGGTTAACATTGTTATGCTAAAAACTATACAAATGTATGACTAACAAGAGAGCTTACCCCTTCCCCACCAGATAAGCTCCTACCTCTCCCAAATTTCCAGGTTTTTCCGCTACAAATGTTTGGGCTATCTACAGTTACATTCCATGTGTGAATTTCTTCACTTCAGCATTGCTTGTTCTCTGGAATTTCCTTTGTCAATGAGAAAGATACTGGATTGGTGGTCTCCTGATGTTACTTCACTCATTTCATAGTTTCTTTTATAAGTTTTTCACATATCTAATTAACAATTTTTTTTTCACGTTTTTTTTCCCATTAATTCTTTTTATTATTATTATTATTATTATTTGTTCTATCTCTTTTACTCCGCATATTGTTCTGCTTGTCGAATTATTCAACTCATTTATTCATTTGCTTTATTTCCATGCAGCTGGAGTTTGTAACATATTGAACAATGAAAACTGGATGTTATGATGATGATGATGATGACGACAACATATGCACGCACGCACACACACACACGCACGCACACACACACACATGCACACACACACGCATTTCTCATATCTACTCTATACAATGCATTCTCAAAAATAATGCAACTACCACATTTTATGTGTGAAATTCTTTTACCTGCTTATCTCTCTTTTACACTTAGTTTAATGGAACCCACTAATTTTGACCTGGTGTTTTTCATTAAATCTTTTTGCATTATGCAAGAGTAAATATCATTGTGTGAGTGTGTGTTTGTATGTGTGAATACATGTATGTTTGTGTGTGTGTGTGTGTATATGTGAGTATGTATGAGCGTGTGTGTGTGTGTGTGTGTATGTGTGGCTCGAATGTATAGAAAACAAAAGTAAGAGACAGGTGAGGGGACAACCAACAGGTGTATTAGTTTGACACTCAGGGTAAATGGAAAAATCTTTGACATTCCAAGTTTACACTCTTCGGCAGAAAGGAACGAAAGGCAAGAAATGGAGAGTGAGGCACACAAACACACACACACACACACACACACACACCATCACCACCACCACCACCATCATCATCATCATCATTTTTTAATGTCCACTTTTCCCAGCTTGCTTTGGTCGGACAGAGTTTATTTGAAGTAGATTGCTTAAAATTGGATGCCTTTCCTGTTGCCAACTCTCACCTGTTTCCAAGCAAGGTAATATTTTCTTAGGGCCAGGCATATTCTTGCAGAATATTGGAAATGAATGACGCTGCATATATGAAAGTGACACACATTTATAACTATCACACAATGTCATGACAAGAACACACACATTTATAACCCTAATAAATATATATGTATAGAAACATACATATGTGTGTGTGTGTATATACACACACACACACACACATACATGGTGCGATGGGTTAATTGTTGCTATATTATATAATTTTGATTTTGCGCATTATTTGTTTTTGGTCTTGTCAACTTCACAGTATAGTAGGGTCAGTAGGGCACCATCTGTGAGAAAAACAGCACCATGAGGCAATTCAGTCTGACAGAAATTTGGAAACGACATATTGTACTGCTTCACATTTGTGCTGGAAGCTCCAATACGGACATTTCAGAGTGTTTGGGTGTTAATCTGAGGACATGTACCAAGAGTGATAAAAATAAAACATCCAATCAACATCATGGTGTTTGGAGTGATCGCTAGTGATGGCGATTTTATGTCTTCATTCATCTTCCCACATGGCCTCACACTCAACACAGAGGCCTACATCAAGTGCCTGGAGGAGGTAGTACTGCCTTGGGTCAAGAGGGTGGCTGCTGGAAGACCCTATGTCTAGTAACAGGACTCTGCACCATGTCACACAAGCAGGAAAACCCATTCATGGCTGTCAGACAATTTCTGCGACCACATCACCCCTAATATCCGGCCACCTAACTCCCTCAGACTCCAACCCTTTTCATTATTATGTATGGGCACAACAAAATTCCTTGTAACACCAACGGTTATATCTCCACAGGACCAGGTATGCTTCCACACAAGATTGGAAATGAAGGACACCAACTTTAATTAGCAAATAAAATAATTTGCTAGGTGAAGCTCTCATCAGCGGGTACACTGAAAATTAACATATAAAAGTTCAAAACCTATGTCTGGAGAAAAATATGAAAAATGTTTTTATTTTTCATTCCCTTCGAAATTACTCTTAACTGTGGCTTCGACTTTGTCTCTTCCTTCCAGCATGTTAGGCATCCTGTTACGGCCGCCTCTTTTGTGTTTAAATGTACACTAATTTTTATATGAAAAATATATTGCCTATTGACTATTTTATACATGCTATGTATATATACACCTGAGTAAGCACATAAATGTGAAACAAATTGGGAAAAAATAGTACTCGAGGACCAGAGATAGAGTAATATGCTTTATTATTGTGATATTTTTGTGAATTTTTTGCAGCTTTAATGATAAATTATATATGTATGTGTGTGTGTACGAATGGCTTTCAGTTTTTGTCGACCAAATCCACTTGCAAGCCTTTGATTGGCCTGAAGCTATAATAGAATACACTTGCCCACAGTGCCACACTGTGGGACTGAACCTGGAACCATGTGGTTGGAAAACAACTGCTTCTGTCTGCCAAATTCACTCATGATTACACAAATGCTTATTAGTAAGTAACTTATCCCTTGGAGGAAGGGTTATCTGCTAGAAGCTAGTAATTGTATTGATTTAGATTTGTAATATGATTGGGAGAAACAAGTTTGAATCACTGAGAAGGGAACCATGGCACAAGGATTGCCATTTTGACCCCTGTCAGAAATTTACAGTAAATTGTACTAATGTTGTTTTCACATCTTCCAAAAAGGTTTTTTTTCTAGTCTCACCAGATTCTCAAATCTATTGTTCGGTTGGCTGATTTGGGAAATAATGGAAATATTTGATGTAGACACCAAAAAGATAAATAATCATGAAAATAATAATAATAATAATAATAATAATGCAATTGAGAAAAAACAAAACAAATAAGGAATAAATAAATGTATGAAAATATTTATTGATTCGCTTTATAAACACAGTTGTCTTTGAAATATCTTAGCATCAAAATTGACATTCTTTGTCAAAACAAGTCTACTGTTGCCTTTTCTTTCTGATGTCAGAGCAAGCAACATACAGATTTTTCTATAAAAACAGAAATCTTTTGTTCAGTGAATGTTCATTTTCAAATGAGCTAGTCTTTGAATTTTTTGTTTAGTGGTGCCTTGAAATAAAAGGTCTTAGCATTGATCCTTCTCCCTTCTAAAAGGGAATGCAGACAAGTTATATAAAGAATTGTAAGGATACACAATAATTCCCTGATATTACTTACTGTTGTGCCCGGCTCTCTGTGTTCCACTTGATCCGGCTTGCTCATGTAATTAACATGCAAGTGGCTGAGCACTCCACAGCCATGTGTACCCTTAAAGTAATTCTCAGGGAGATACAGCGTAATGCAGAATGCAACAAGGCCGACCCTTTGAAATACAGGTACAACGCACTTTTGCCAGCTGAGTGGACTGGAGCAATGTGAAATAAAGTGTCTTGCTCAAGAATGCAGTGTGCTGTTGAGAATGAAACTCATGACCTTAATACCTTAATTGCTAAACGGTGTACCTTCACAGGGTAGAATTCCATACTTCTTTTACAATTAGATAAAAGTGCACATGACCTTGAATGTATATATTCTTTTATTCTTTTACTTGTTTCAGTCACTTGATTGCAGCCATGCTAGAGCACTGCTTTTAGTCGAACAAATTGACTCCAGGACTTATTCTTTGTAAGCCTAGTACTTATTCTATCGGTCTCTTTTGCTGAACCACTAAATTACGGGGATGTAAGCATGTTAACATCAGTTGTTAAGCGATGGTGTGTGTATGTGTGTGTGTGGGGGGGGGCGTCACACAAATATATACACACACACACACACATATATATATATATATATATATATATATACACATATATATATATATATATACACATATATACATGGTGAGCTTCTTTCAGTTTCCGTCTACCAAATCCACTCACAAGGCTTTGGTTGGCCCAAGGCTATAGTAGAAGACACTTGCCTAAGGTGCCACGCAATGGGACTGAACCCAGAACCATGTGGTTGGGAAGCAAGCTTCTTACCACACAGCAACACCTGCACCTACGTATATGTATACACACACACACACACACACACACACATCCTTTATCTTTTGCTCATTTCAGTCATTGGACTGTGGCCATGCTGGTGCACTAAATTGAAGGGTTTAGTTAAACAGATTGATCCCAGTACTTATTTCTCAGTCTGGTCCTTATTCTAGCTGTCTCGTTTGCTGAACTGCTAAGTTCATAAACAACCTAACGCTAGTTTTTAAGCAGCATGGAGTGGGACAAGCACAAACACAAAAGATACACACTTATATACAATTATGGTGGTGGTGGTGGTGGTGGTAATGATGGCGGCGGTGGTGTTTGTGGTGGTGGTGGTGGTGGTTGTGATGATGACGATGATGATGATGATGATGATAATGATGATGGTGATACAGTTGGCCTGAAGTTATAATAGAAAACATTTGTCCAAGATACCACACAGTAAGGCTAATCCCCAAACCATTGTGTATGGGAAGTAAACTTCTTAATCACCACACAGCCATACCTGTACCCCACAGCCTATTAAATTTGTATTTTATGCAATTACATATCTTATACTAAAAAGCAGCGTCTTAAGAAAATTTAATGACAAAAATGTCAAATCTGACAGTAAGTTTCATCCCTTTAAGTATCAGCTATAATCCTTATTGGCAAATGAATGACATACAATCTTAAGACAGCTTTTGACAAAAGCCAGTTCTGAATCAATGAATGGAATTCTATTTGCTTTATGTCCTAATAAAGGAATTAGATTCAAGACAATGACAGCATCCACATGTAGACACAGAGGACATGTTAATCATGTGGAATACCAAACAAATTAATTATTGTAATTTACACACTGTTAATTAAATAAAGTCACTGTATGGCTATTATCATTGTTTTCTTGACCATTTTGTCATATATCAAATATTTCATTAATATCAGAAAGTGCTGAGATTTTGGTCTTTTAATAACAAGAAGCTGGTATGTCGTGTATCTCATCCTCTGATGGTGTTTGGTTAATTAGTTTAACATCCACCTTTTACAAATCAACAAAACGTATTCTGTCTGTCAAATGACATGTAAGAGAAAACAGCCAGCCCCTCGTTCTTTTATAGACACAACAATTTTATAATTAATGTGTTCTTGTTGGGATTGTGATAACTCAATTACAACAAATTGTATTCTGTTTAGTAGTTATTCTGGTTTCTGTTTGTATTTTCTTTGTGTGTTTATGCCTGTAATACGAATGATCACCAACGATGCAGCATAACTAGATTCAATTCTGTATCGACATATTTTCAAAGTTAACCTGTCAGCAGTGTGATCTGATAGCCATTTTACTAATCTTGTTATGTTATCCAAAATTACATAGGTTCAATCTATTGAACACTGATGAAGTGTTGAGATAACTGTTATCATCCATGAAACATACTGCAGGACACAGAACATAATATAATTAGGAACTGACTTTGATGATAATATATCATTATTTATTCACCTCCTCTCCATATCTTCCTTATAGCTGTAGCATTTTTTCCCTTTTTATTTATTTATTTAGTTTTCGTCATAACATCCTGTTTTATGAAATTCTTTTCAGAAATCCCAAATTTCAAGCTGTACTGCATTCTAAAAAAAAACAGCTGTAACTGTGTGGTAAGAAGTCTCTTTACCAATCATATGGTTCTAGGTTCAATTTCACTGTATGACAACTTGGGCAAGTGTCTTATATTATAAACCTGGGCCAACTAAAGTCTTGTCAGTGGATTTGGTAGATGGAAAGTAGAAGAACCCTGTTTGTATGTATGTATGTATGTATGTATATATATGTATGTATATATATGTATGTGTGTGTATATATATATATATATATATATATATATATATAAATCATAATCAGCAACAAGGATTTTAAAGATGGTTGCAGTACGCACGTTTCATGCTACTCCATTTATTTAAGTAATGTGAGCATTACATTAAATGCAATATGTAGAGCAATCTTCAGCTGCACGAAAATGCAGAAAATTACAGTAGAACAGACATATTATAATTGTGGCAACATTTCAAATCCAAGTGGGAGGAAGAATACATAAAAATCCATCTTGACATAGCCAAGTCTATCAGGCTATATATATGTATATATATATATATATATATATATATATATATATATATATATTGAAACACTCTGAAATGTTCATATTGGAGCTTCCAGCACGAATGCCAAGCAGTGCAGCATGCCATTTACAAATTTCTGGCAGAGTGAATAGTGTCAGGGTGCTGTTTTTCTTACAGACAGTGCCCAGCTGACCCTACTATACTGTGTAGTCAACGAAATCAAAAACAAACAATGCACAAAATAAAAAATATAAAATGGCAACAATTTACCCATTGCAACATATATATGAATATATATATATATATATATATATATATATATATATATATATATATATATATATATATATATATGGGAGAATATACAAATAATAACAACAGACGAGGACAGGTGGTGTAAATAACAAAAGTATATATTAGTATGACGCTCGGGAATACGGAAAGTCTTTGACGTTTCGAGCTACGCTCTTCAACAGAAAGAATATGGAGACAAGGAGAAAAACACGGAGAAAAAAAATTGAATAGTGTTCGGTCAACGAGAGAGATACATATGTGTGTGTGTGTGCCCCATCACTGCTTCACAACCAATGTTGGTTTGTTTACATCTCCATAACTTAGTGGTTTGCCAAAGAGAAACTGATAGAGTCAGTACAAAGTTTAACAATAAATACTCTGTTTGGTTTGTTTAACTAAACCCTTGAAAGTAGTGCCCCAGTACGGCTGCTGTCCAATGAGTGAAACAAGTAAAAGAGAAAAGATAAATACATGTATTCTGTGCATTTTCTTCCTTGTTCTTTGATTTAATATTGTAAGGTAGAACTGATTATCTCCCTTACAAATAACTAGCCACCAGGGCTCACCACTTGTTTGAAGGTAGAAAGTAGATATTTGCTGCTTCAAGAAGGTTTATTTCTAAGAAAAGTCTTCTACTTCAATGATAATTTTTTTAAATTTCCATTCTCTCGTTAAGGAAGACTTAAGCAAAAATTGCTGCTTTGTAAAGAGATTAACTCAAAACAGTCATATAAAAAAAAAATGTGTTTTATGGATGATTTATCAAGAATATTTATTGAAAATAAATTTCTTATAAAAATTTATGATAATGGAGTACAAAGAAAGTATTGTTTTATTGTTTATTAACATTTTCCCTCAAAGCAATGAATATTTATGTTTTTGGGTAAAAAAAAAAAGTCATTGTAATTTAAATCAATAAGAAAAGTACTTAATTTTTTTCCTTTGTCTTAAACAATTTCTTTAGTCTTCTCATTATATATTTAATACCATTTTATTTATAATTCCTTCCTCAAATATATAATTATTTTATTTCATTTTTACAGCCATTATGTCTTTAAATTGATGATAATAATAATAATAATAATGATAATGATAATGATAATGATGATGATGATAATGATAATAATAATAATGATATGCTATTGAGGCAAGAAGACCAGACATGATTATAGAGGGCAAAATAAATAAACAGTGTAAGATCTTAGAGTCGAGATCAAAGAAATTGAAAAAATTGAGAAAAACCTGGATCTAGCCAGAGAGCTGAAGAGACTATGGAAGACCGAGAGCACAATTATTCCTGTAGCAATTGGTGCTCTTGGTACAACACTAGAAATGCTATATTAAAGAGTGAAAGACATTGTATTATCAACCTGTAGAAAAGTACCATCTTATATTCTGCAATAATCTTAAGAAAGATTATTGAGATTTGAGGAGACTTGTTATCACATAACTTCGAGATAAATACCTACTAACAAAATTAGCATACTCTAAAAAAATGATGATGATACAATACTGGGACGAATAGCTTGCTCCCAACAACAAAAAAGTACACACAATGCTGCATACACCCCAGAAACATGGAGGTTTAGAAGGTGATGCCATAGAAATTTGCCTGAAACTACCAAATGTTGAATAATAATAATGATAATAATAACAAGACCACTCTCTGCCAAGGCAACACCAACGTTCTCTCAACGTTTAGCCAGAGATGATTTTTAAAATGAGAATATCTGAAAGAAACCCGACTGCTCTTGCAAATGAGGAAACTGAAAATGAACCTGACTGCTCTCAAAAATTAAGTAAAAAACTGGAAAAATAGTCCAGAATCCTTGTCTGGTACCTGATCAATCCCAATGGTAGTCATTGAATGTGAAGGTGGCCGTAGAATATTGAGTAGCAGCAATAAATAGTTTATCCTTATCTATTTGCCATTTAAATCAGTTTCAAAGGCAGAGGTAATTATGATAAGTTCTACTGAGGAATTTTTAAACGTATAGCATGAGACCTTTTGGTTTTCTCTTCTCTTAAATTCTGGCGTTCCTTAAGTATTCTTGTTGTTTCAGATCAATGTATAGATGTATGTATATATGTGTGTATACTGTAAAGTCTCAATATGTGTGTATAATATATAATATATATATATTATAAAAATATGTTAGTGTTATTTAATTTCTGAATGGTTTTGCTGCTGTTTGTTTATGTAGTTTGATTTCTTTACCCGTCAGTTTCTACTAAGATAGAGACGCAAGTAAAATTAATAAAAGAAAAACGAAAATTAAACTTTGGGAACAGCCTAAAGGGAGATAATTGAGAAAGACTTGAAAGTGAATGTAAGCTTGTAATCATGTAAAGTAAAGTAAATGTAACAAATAATCCAGTACCAGATCAATCCCAAAATCTAATCAGTTTGTGCCAATCACAAGACCAAACATCCCTGAAAGTTTTATCCGAATCCATGGACTGAAAACAATACCTCTGCCTTAGCAAAGGCAGAGGTAATGATGATAACAATATGCTATATAATTGATGTTGCATCCTCCTTTGACTCACGAATAGTGAAGAGGGAAGGCGAAAAGGTAGATACATACAACCCTCTTAAGTATGAAATAACCTGGCTATGGAAAATGAAGAATGTGAAGATAGAGCTAATTACTGTTGGGTCCTTGGGAACAGTATCAGAAGGCATCAAGAGGAATGTAAACGAAATTGGAATAGAGTGCCCAGTAGAATTGTTACAAAAGGTTTGCCTCCTTGGCACGGCCAGAATAATCAGGAAAATATTAGATAGCTGAAAAGAATGAATAGCATGGTACCGTAGGCTGCAGGCAGCAAGCCTGCCACGCATGCAAAATTCCAACAAAATCTGTGATAAAAAGAAATAATAATAATAATCCTTTGTACTAAAGGCACAAGGCCTGAAATTTGTGGGGAGGGGCCAGTCAATTATATCAACCCCAGTGTTTTACTGGTACTTAACTTATCAGCCCCATAAGGATGAAAGGCAGTCAACCTTGGTGGAATGACTGGTATTTATTTAATCAACCCAGAAAGAATGAAAGGCAAAGTCGACCTTGGCGGAATTTGAACTCAGAACGTAACGGCAGACGAAATACCACAAAGCATTTCGCCCGGTTGCGTGCTAACGTTTCTGCCTGCTCTCCACCTTAGTTTATCAAATATTCTTTTCTACTCTAGGCACAAGGCCCGAAATTTTTGGGGGAAGGGGGTCTGTCAATTAGACTGACCTCAGTATGCAACTAGTACTTAATTTTTTGACCCCAACAGGATGAAAGGCAATGTCTGCTTTGGTGGAATTTGAACTCAGAACATAAAGACAGTCGAAACGGCACCAAGTGTTTTGCTCAGCATGCTGATTCTGCTTGCTTGTTGCCTTAGTTTCGTTGTAGTATTTGGTTTCAAATTTTGACACAAGGCCAGCAATTTCAGCTGGTACTTATTTTATCGATTCTGAAAGGATGGAAGACAAAGTCAATTCCAATGGAATATGAACTCAGAAAGTAAAAGACACATGAATGCCATTATGAATTATACTTAGTGTGTTGACTTTTCTGCATGATCACCACTTTAGTTTCATCATCGTTTAACGTCCGCTTTCCATGCTAGCATGGGTTGGACGATTTGACTGAGGACTGGTGGACCAAGAGGCAACACCAGGCTCCAATCTGATTTGGCAGAGTTTCTACAGCTGGATGCCCTTCCTAATACCAACCACTCAGAGAGTGTAGTGGGTGCTTTTACATGCTACCGGCACGAGGGCCAGTCAGGTGGGTATTGGCGACAGCCACGCTCAAAATGGTGTATTTTACCTGTCATCTGCATAGGAGCCAGTCCATCGGCACTGGCAACGATCTCGCTCGAATGTCTTTTCACGTGCCACTGGCACAAATGCCAGGAAGGCGATGTTGGTAACAATCATGCTGGTGCTATTTACGTGCCACCGGCACGGAAGCCTGACAGCTGCTCTGGCAACGACCGCGCTCGGACGGTGCTCTTAGTGTTCCACTGGTATGGGTGGCATCACGATTTCTTAGTTTCATAATAAATATTGATTTCAAATTTTGGCACAAGGCCAGCATTTTTGGGAGACGGATTAAGTCGGTTACACTGACCCCAGTGTCCAACTGGCAATTATTTTATTGACCTTAAAAGGATGAAAGGCAAAGCTGACCTCAATGGAGTTTGAACTCAGAATCTAAAGACCGAGAAAATGTTGCTAAGCATTTTGCTTGGCATGTTAACGGTTCTAGCTTGCCACCTTAAGTTTCATAGTAATATTCCTAGAAGTAATGTTGTAATAATATGTATAAAAAGTAATCCCTCTCCTCCCCTTCCACCTTATCATCATCTTCATCATCATTACAGACATATGCATTCCCTCACACACACACATATACCAACATAGAAATACCTACTTGTTGTTCATTCTCCTGATAACACGGCAAAATAGGAAAAAAAAATGAACATTAATGTAGCAGTTTCTGAAAGCTGAAAGTTAAATCATTCAATTGTAAACAAGTGCAGTGATATGAATGGATACCAATTCCAGTTTATAGAGTATATCCCCACCCCACTTTTCAAGCACACCTGAACGAAAATAACATGATGTGTAACTTTATCAGTTTCTTAAACAACACATATTGGCAAACATATAAAATAAACATTCTGAAGAATTTTTTGTTTCTTTGGCATTAAAATACAGAAAATAAATAAGAAAATAAAATATGAAAATGATATTAACTTTCTACTTTAGTAAAAATTTTTAATAAATAGTCTGCTTCAAGATGAAAGGAACTAAAAAGCGCATTTTTAACAAACTTGTAATAAATTTTATTTGAGAATTTCTAGCTTAGAACTTACTATTAAAAACATCATTGATTTTCCAACGGTCTTTGATATTCAGGTTGAAAAATAGTCAAACTAATGTGGTAAGTGTATGTGGAATATTTAGTTGTAAAGAATGCAATATGTGGCGACTTAGGTGTTGAATAATTTACAATAACAAGGTCTCCGTATTATCTTCTGATATCTCAATATTACATTCTTATCTTGGAGAAAAAGATGTTTATTGCCTTTACATATGTGTACATATAGATAAGTGCTGTCGAAGCTAAATCATAGCGCATTAATTGGGAAAATAAACATTAAAAAACATTATTTGCATTCTTTAATATTGCATATTAACAGCTTCTCTTCTCTTTAATACACACATACACACACGTGTGCGCTCATACCCTCTTCCACCTCCACCTCCTCCTCCTCCTCCTCCTCATCATCATCATCATCATCAGTCATCATGATTATGATCATCAATCATCATGATCATGATGATGGTCATTGTCATCATCATCATCATCATTGTCATCGTCATCATCATCATCATCATCATCACCATCATCATTTAAAGCCCTCTTTCTATGCTGGCATGGGGTGGGTGGTTTGACAGTCAGAAGACTGTGCCCCCAGTCCTACTGCTTGCTTCGGTAAGGCTTCTATGGCTGGATGCTCTTCCTAACATCAGCCACTTTACAGAAAGTCCTGGGTGCCTTTTACATGGCACCAGCACCTGTCGGGTGGGCTGGTGAATGGCGGCCACTAATTAACTTGCTACACAAAGATCCCTCAACTGAAAGTGGGGAGTGGTATTGATGAAGGTGGCTTAGTAACAGGTGAGGAGAAGTTAGAGTAGGAATGGAATTAGGTGTCTTGCCGTAGAGGAGATCGGTTGCTGCCTCAGTTAAGGAGAGAGAGAGGAAAGAGAGCATAGAGAGGGAGAGAGAGGAAAGAGAGCATAGAGAGGAAAGAGCAGAGAGAGAGAGAGAGAGAGAGAGGTACATATATATTGCATTAAAATATTTTTAAATTCCATCCATGGATTATTATTATTATAGGCGCAAGCATGGCTGTGTGGTAAGTAGCTTGCTTACCAACCACATGGTTCTGTGTTCAGTCCCACTGCATGGCACTTTGGGCAAGTGTCTTCTATTATAGCCTCAGGCCGACCAAAGCTTCCTGAGTGGATTTGGTAGATGGAAACTGAAAGAAGCCCGCCGTACATACATATATATATATATATATATATATATATATATATATATATATATATATATGTGTGTGTGTGTGTGTGTGTGTCTCTGTTTGCCCCCCCCCCCGCCACCAGCATCGGTTGTCAAGCAATGTTGGGGGGACAAACACACACACACACACACACACACACACACACACTCACACACAGACCACACACACACACACACACACACACATACATATATATATATATATATATATATATATATATATATATATATACGGGCTCTTTCAGTTTCCCCCTACCAAATCCACTCACAAGACTTTGGTCGGCCTGAGGCTATAGCAGAAGACACTTGCCCAAGGTGCCACGCAGTGGGACTGAACCTGGAACCATGTGACTGGGAAGCAAGTTACTTACCACACAGCCACTCCTACGCCAGTATATATATATATATATAACAGTTATCGCCAAGCCAACATGGCAGTCCCAAAATTAGGACGAAAGCTGCTGTGAATTAGCTCCAAGAAGCCATCGCCTCTAGCTAGCTATGTGACACACGAAACCTGTGTCCTTTATAACCTTCGAACAGGGGAGGTCAGCAAGGGGAAGCTGCTGACCTCCCCTGTTCGAAGGTTATAAAGGACACAGGTTTTGTGTGTCACATAGCTAGCTAGAGGCGATGGCTTCTTGGAGCTAATTCACGGCAGCTTTTGTCCTAATTTTGGGACTGCCATGTTGGCTTGGCGATAACTATTAATTTCCAGTACCGCTGCCGTAGTCTCCTTTAGAGAGACTAAGAAATATTAATAACTCTATATATATATATATTTTTTTTTCTGCTTTACAACTGGTGTTGGTTTGTTTACATTTGTATAACCCCAGCAGTTTGGTGAAAGGGACCTATAGAATAGGTATGAGACTAATAATAACATAAGAACTGTGGGAATTTGTTTTACCCTAACCATTCAGGCCACAACTGTATGACTGAAGCAAGTATAGCAGTGTGTGGAGGGGCGAAGGGAGACATTGGGTATGGAGTGAGGGAGGAAGAAGGATGTGGGGACCAGAAGCTAGGAAAAGTGACATCACATCAAGAAGCTGGGTATCCGAAGAACAGCTTCTTTCTTCATCAGGGAGCTAAAGGGAACAGAAATGGGTAAGGGATCTCCTAGGGAGAGTAGTGTCTGGCCTGAGGCTGGGCTAGTGTACACACATGGGTATGACTATTGAGTTCTACTGATTCTTGTGAAGTGAAGCTGGATATTCTGGTCTGATTTCATTTCGAGGTAAGAGCATTCATATTTTTTTACCCTCCTGTTACAAAGTTAAAAATTTTTAAAAGTCTTGGAATTTTTGGTAGCAGTTTGGAAGCTTTAGTTTCTGTAGTAGCGAACTATGGTCATGAACATCTCTTCAGCCTCCCTGGTCATGTGGTCTATGTGTGTCTGCAAAATATGTTCCAGCTTCAAGAGGTAGAGGATTTGTAAGTAAATGGAAGCTAAGAGAAAATGGAGTGGAGTGTAGTATTATCTACATTAAGAATTTTTGTTGTTAGATGTAGTTGTAAATTATTGATGTAGAAAAGGAAAAAATTGGGGAGAGACAGCTGGGCCCCAAGGTACTGTCCTCAGGTTTAATTCGCATTAAAAAGTACTTTGATGCTTTTTTACAGTCTCTTGGCGTTTTCCCATTTCATACATAAAACCAGTTTGATATCAGAATATCATATCAAAGAGAATATAATAATGGTAGTAATGACAATGAAGATTTTGGTGGTGATAATGATAATGATGTTAATGATGATGATAATAATAATCATGATAATGGTAATGATAGTGATGATAATAATAATAGCTTCAAACAGGTAGGATACAATATATTTGGTTATAAAACTGTGTAATACAGAAAATAATGTGTGGAGTTATATTGAATACATCCAATAAGTTACTTTACACTTTTATATTAAAAGAAACCATATTTTTTATAAAAAGTATACTTTCATGATAATTTTTATTTGCAGGAAAAATACTTCGAACAAATACAAAATTACAAACAACAAGTAGTAAAATTGATTATATATAACAGTTTTAATACTTCTTGTTGAATATTCTTCAGGCAATTTATATGAAAGATTTCATAACTTGCCTGAAGACAATATTTAGAGCTTATCATTCGTTAGTTGAGTTAATGGAATTTTTTTTTTTTTTTAATAGATAAGGTTTCTACCATGCCAGTATTATGGTTTATGTTAAAATAAAGCAAGATTTTGTCGTTTATTTGAACCGTTGCTTTTTCAGTATGGTAACAGGAAGATAATAAAAAGCTACTTAATGTAAACCTGGAGGAGAAAAAAATGGAGTTTATTTTTCAAATTTAAAGCTTTAAAATCTCTAATCTTGAACTGAAAATGTTAAATTGAGAAGATAATTGTAAGCAACACTGAACTGCTGTGACATGTGTGAAAATGTACAATGTGGCAAGGACATACAGAGTATTCTCCTTAAATTATGTAATACACTGTTAATGTTAAAATACCATCATGAATGACATCCAGAGTACAATGAAGACGGTGAGCCATCTTTGGTTAATGAGACACGATGAGCAATGGCTAGAAGAATATTGAGTGAAACCAGTTGATCTAGCAAACAGGGCCTCATCTCAGTGATTATGCTGTTGAGAGGAAGATCCCGAAACTACACATTCTCTCCTGATGACCCCATAAGCCTGCTAGCATTTGGTATGCAGGGCTTTTAACTTGTAGCACTTACATCTACAAGTTGTTTGCCAAAAATCTAACAAGATATGTGTTCACAGAACTCTTAGAAGTGTTGCTTTGTTAACCCTTTGCCTGTTCAAAGCATTTTCTTAAGTTTGTTTAAACATCCATGCTTCACCAAAGACAATTACCCCTGAGGACCACAGAGGATGATTTAAAATTTCTTAATATATTGGAGAGGGGGTAATTAACCAATGGGAGTAATTGTGATCAGGATGAATTGTTCTAGGTGGGGTAATGGTCCTGATATGGCATCACTCTCCCAAATCATCCAACTATTTCAAGCCCTTTTCATGACCACCATCATGGTTCTCTGTCAAAGTCCTTCTCCAGATCAACAGATGATAAGTAAAGAGCCTTAATTTATCGAAGAATTTTTTACAGTTGTCTATCAAAAGAAAATCAGTAGCACCCCAATCTGGCACAAATTTAAACTGCTTCATCTGAGTAGATTTTCTTCCTAATCTATTGTGCTAAGAATCTTTCGATTACTTTTATAACTTGGTCCATCAGTTCAATACCACTGTAGTTAGTTCTTTCTAGAGCATTTTCTTACCCTTTGAAACGGTTATTGATTATCCTGCTACATTAATTATTAAGTATGACACTTCCATCTAGGACTTGTTTGACTAAACACCTGACTGGCTTCAACCCCACACTGTCAGATATTTTCATCATCTTAGTAATTATTCCAGCTGCTTTGCCTGACTTTGTAACCTTAATAATCATTTTTACCATTTAACTGTTCATTTCAGTAACTGAGCCCCTTCTTTTCTTTCCATGCATTTTCTGCATTCAATGACAGTTCATAGTAATATTTCCAAGCTGCTTCTTAGAGTCATTGTGGGTAAGTATGCCACAATAATTTTGAATACAAAGACGGCGAGCTGGCAGAAACATTAGGACGCTGGACGAAATGCTTAGTGGTATTTCGTCTGTCTTTATGTTCTGAGTTCAAATTCCACTGAGGTCGACTTTGCCTTTCATCCTTTCGGGGTCGATAAATTAAGTACCAGTTGCATACTGGAGTCAATCTAATCGACTGGACCCCTCCCCCAAAATTTCAAGCCTTGTGCCTTGAGTATAAAAGAAGAATTTTGAATACGCTTTTACACCACAAAATTTTGATGAACTGTTTTTAACACTGACACTTTGTCTACTATCTGAAATACCTCTCACCTCTGATCACATGATGCTGGCAATTCCCTTGCTTTTGGCCTTTCTCCATCTTTAGTTGTCTACCTTTTCTAGCAATATGATATTGTTCTTTGATTCCTCCTGACTTTCACTCATTTCAAACTTGTCCTTTAGCTTTTATGACTCTATGTATTAACATGGCAAATTGGCTGAATTGGTAATGTGTCAGACAAATGGCTTAGCAGCGTTTCTTCTGGCTCTTTATGTCCTAAGTTCAAATCCTACCAAGACGTCTTTGCCTTCAATCCTTTTGGAGTTGATAAAATAAAGTACCAGTCAACATTGGGGTCAATGCAATCGACGTGACCCCTACTTACAAAGACTACTGGCCTTGAACCTTGGAATGGATTGGCATCATGTTCAGGAGCAATGTTGTGGTTTCGGTCACTTATATGCCCGAGAACCCTGATAACCAGCCATATGAGCCCTAGCACTAAAAAAAAAACCCAGAAAACAAAACAATACAGTAGTATTCCATTATCATGTTACCTGTCATCCAGTTAGAACTTTGTTCTGGCTTGGAACCTTGTGGAGACTCCCAATAAGGCAGCAAGCTGGCAGAATCATTAGCATGCCAGGTGAAATACTTAGTGGTATTTCGTCTGCTGTTATGTTCTGAGTTCAAATTCTGCCAAAGTCAACTTTGCTGTTCATGCTTTCAGGGTCGATTAAAATAAATACCAGTTATTCACTGGGGTTGATGTAATCGACTTTATTCCTTTGTCTGTCCTTGTTTTTCCCCTCTATGTTTAGCCCCTTGTGGGCAATAAAGAAATAAAAAAATAGTCCTCTGTATTACAGGTTTCTATCTCTTCCATTTCCTTTTCATCTGTAGAACCCTTATATATTTGTATCATTTCTAACTTTCAGTCATTGGACTGTGGCCATACTGGAGCATTGCCTTGAAGGGTTTTAGTTGAATAAATCGATCCAAGTACTTATGGTCTTGTTTGAGTCTGGAGCCTATTCTATCATTCTCTTTTGCTGAACTGCTAAGTTACAGGGATATAAACAAACCAGCACCAGTTGTCACACAGAAGGGTGGCATACACAAGCACAAAGTCACACACAAGCACACATGCAAGCACACCCATGCACACATGTACGAAACAGACTTCCACACAATTTCCATTTACCAAATTCATTCACAAGGCATTAGTTAACCCAGGGCTGTGATAGAAGCCACTTGTCCAAGGCGTTATGCAATGGAACTGAACCTGAAATGACTTGGTTGCAGATGAGCTTCTTAACTACACAGTCATACTTGCTGAAGGGTTTTCCACTCGTCACACCTTCCTTCTCCGGAACATCTTTTATTTTTCAGTCTATCTGGCCCTTAATCTAAAATCACTAATCTCTACCGCATATTGAGTGGTATATTCTTCACTGAGGAGGAAAACTTATTATCTACAACCATCTGTTTATCTCATTCCCTAATAAGGATAAAATTTATCTGGCTAATATGCTTTATGTGATTAATATATGAGGAAGTGATTGGTTGATTTCTTGAAGTGTGTGTCAAAGATGGTTAGCTCGTTAGCATTACAGAATTCTAGAAGCTGTAACCTGTTTGCATTTCTGTTAACCATATTGGTCATCCCCATCTATTAGATGTAATCAGCTGAAGTTACCAACCAAGATAATGATATCCTTGTTGTTTGTTATCAAAGTGACTTCCTTAATCATCCATCAATTGCATTTGTGGTATATAAGCAGAGATGTTGTTGCTGTTGCTTTTCCAGTAACTAGTTTCTCACATATTCTGGCTATTTCGGTTGCATTATTTATCCATTTCTCAGTCACCAGTATGCCTGTTACGCTTAAACCAGCATTGTTACCTACCTGTGTTTTTTGCCTGTAAGGAGTCTGGCTGAGGCTCTCCTCCATCTCACCTTTTGCATGCAACATACATCTACTCACCCCTGTTCTGGCACCTTTATAATTTCACTATGTCTATCTTTCGTGACACTAATGTTGATAGTTGCAACAATGAGAGTTATTTCTTTTAAACCTTAAATGAAAAGGAAAACCAATGGTGGGAGTGTTGACAATTGAGGTCGCATAGCCAGCTATTTCCACTTAACCCTCTCGTTACCAAATGCAGCACTAATATAGTGAGTATTTGTTGTGCATATGTTATTAGAATTTTCCCTTGCATTAGTAGGGGGCTCCAAAAGGGGTCTCAAGGAGTTGCGTCCCTGCCTTCCTGAGTTAGTTTTCCACCATATTTCTTAAAAATCATGGTAGAAGCCTTGGTCTCGGGACCACTCATGCCTAGAAACTGAGGTTGGGGGCAAGCAAGGGCATGCTCCTCGTAGAAAATCTAGCACCAAACAAACCTTATGATAGCAAAGGAAAATGGGCACCAGCCAGCCAGCCAGCCCAGAGTTTGGGGGTGGGCTGCACCTGCCTACCTCATTTGCAATGGCATTGAGGTAGATCCAGCCACACCTGTTAACGGGGACAAAGCCCGGCTTTAAAACACTGGATGATGATAATGATGATTGGTGTCAAGATAAAATGCATCCAATAAACACCATAACATGATTGGCGTTATAGAAATCATGCCAAGTATGGAAGAAATGAATAAAATATTGTCTTTGACCCATTAAGGAAAGTATTAAATCTAAAGAATTTACTTGGACCATGACAACCCATCGAAATGCAAGGGTACAAATCATAATTGTTCATCATCACAATTTAGTGTCCACTTTGGCATTTTATCATGGACTGGATGGATTTGCTGAGATGGATTTTCTATATCCAGATGCCTTTCCTGCCACTGACTCTCTTATCCGTTTCCAAGTAAGATAATATTTTACCATGGCCAGACATGTTTTTAAGGAAGATTGGAAGTAAAGGATACTGCTTGCTTGAGGGTGACACTTGCTTACAACTGTCACATGGTATCAAGGCAGTATCACACACATACATACACATACATCCAATCATATATTTATATCATCATCATCATCATCATCATCATCATTTAATGTCCGTTTTCCATGCCAGCATAGGTTGGACGATTTGACTGGGAACTGGCGAACCAGATGGCTACACCAAACTCCAATCTGATCTGGCAGAGTTTCTACAGCTGGATGCCCTTCCTAATGCCAACCACTCCGAGAGTATAGTGGGTGCTTTTTTACGTGCCACGGGCATGAGAGCCAGTCTGGCAGTACTGGCAATGGCCAAGCTCAAATGGTGTTTTTTACGTGCCACCTGCACAAGAGTCAGTCCAATGTTTTGTTCACATGCCACCGACATGAGTGCCAGTACGGCGAAGCTGGAAATGATCGCGCTCAAATGGTGCTTTCTACGTGCCAGTAGTGACTGTGTGGTAAGTAGCTAGCTTACCAACCACATGGCTCCAGGTTCCAACCACATGGCTCCTCCAGGGTTTCTCACCCTAGATATGCTGCTTGGCTGCAGTGCCCCAATGACCCTCCCACGGGATTAAGGGACGTGTCAATGACAGGTTTCTTTCAGTTACCATCTACCAAACTTGCAAGGCTTTGGTCAGTCAAGGTCTGCAGTAGAAGACCCTTGGCTAAGGTCAACTGCAGAGGAACTGGATCTGAAAGCACCGGGCCGGGAAGCCAGCTTCTTACCACGCAGCCACAACTATGCCTATGCCGAAGTAGACAGAAAAATGATGGTGGTGGTGATGATGATGATGATGATGATGGTGAGGATGATGATGGTGAGGATGATGATGTTGATAGTGGTGATGATGATGTTGATGGTGGTGATGATGATGTACAATTTGAATCTATCCAAAAAAAATAAAGCAAAAGAGCAACAACAAAACAATGAATATCTCCTAGAAATTTTATTCTGGAAAGAACATATATTTCGTATTGATATCACCAACATCAAACAATGATGATATTATGAGCTGAGGAGGGAGCTTCTGCACTGTTGATCAACCTGCTGAAATAGCAGCCAAATTCCCTCAGATTACACCTTACTATCTTCAAAAGAGAAGCACATATTAGACAACGTAGTCCTAGATACATATTAAGACTAGATAGTCATGGCTGGATGGTCATAACTGGCCTTTGATCATTGATCTGCTTGGTAAGGGCTTACACAAGGCTCAGCAACAAGAACAACAACAAAACTGATATTAAGACAAGCAACAAAAACATCATGTGACACAAATAATTTATTATTTTTAGTTTTTTTTTTTCTCAATGGCCAATAATTATAATTATCAATATTTACATATGTATTATTTCACAATATTTTTATGTACATGTTTCTTCAGTCTATAGTAGAATGTATTTGTCATCTTGTCTTACAGTACTCAATCCAATTTGAAACTTCGGCTAATCTTTTTGAGAACATTGACTTGAACAGAGAATATGTGTAGTCCTTTGGTATTTTGTTTAATAAAGGTTCATGATATCGAGCAAAGTCTTCGAGTTTTAAATGAGGGGCTGATAAGCTCTTCAGAGTCTGAAGTGAGTCGGCAACGGATTTCTGAAATATGCACATTGTCTTCAGCATTTGTTGATGGAATGAAACGAAATTCTTCCCACTTATTTTGTCACGATAAAGTAAATCGTAAGCATCCAGTAAACCACTCTCGTTATCGATTAACCAGAATTTTCCGCTTGTTGGGGACTTCCGAAGATTGCGAATATGTTCCTGAAGAATGCTGGGACGTTTTTCTTTCAAAGCGGCATCTTGCATACTGGCAACTCTGCAAAAGAAATAGAGTTTACTTTAGCAAAACGAAGATACAAGAAAAAATACTAGATTTATTTTGTTTTATATGCATTTTTGTCAATTAAACATTCATAATTAATTTATTTATATGAAAGTGATTAATAGGCGCAGGAGTGGCTGTGTGGTAAGTAGCTTGCTTACCAACCATACGGTTCTGGGTTCATTCCCACTGCATGGCACCTTGGGCAAGTGTCTTCTACTATAGTCTCAGGCCAATCAAAGCCTTGTGAGTGGATTTGGTAGACGGAAACTGAAAGAAGCCCATCGTATATATATATGTATATATGTATGTATGTGTGTGTATATGTTTTTGTGTCTCTGTTTGTCCGTCCACCATCGCTTGACAACTGATGGTGGTGTGTTTACGTCCCTGTAACTTAGCGGTTTGGCAAAAGAGACCGATAGAATAAGTACTAGGCTTACAAAGAATAAGTTCTGGGGTCGATTTGCTCGACTAAAGGCAGTGCTCCAGCATGGTTGCAGTAAAATGACTGAAACAAGTAAAAGAGTAAGGGTTCATCATCATTTAACGTCATCATCGTTTAACATCGACATTTCTATGTTTGCAAGGGTCAGATGCAATTTGCTGAGGCAGATTTTCTATGGCCAGATGCCCTTCCTGTCACCAACCCTCATCTATTTTGAAGCAAGGTAACATTTCCCCCATGGCATATCTATTACTGAAGACTGGAAATGACCAACATCACTTGTGATGTTTGTTTATAATCATGATTCAAGACAAGGGAACACACATCCACACACATATACATATATATACATTGTTGGCCAAAAGTCACCCAAAAGTAAATCAAAATTCCATAAATACTATCTGTAATTTTGTATTGACTCAAATGGAAAAATGTGTCACTCAAGAAGGACTTCAGGTTGAACAATTTTCATCATGTTTCATATTTAGATGCTTTTATTAAATTCATTCAGTTGTTAAACATAAATAAATCTTGGAATTAAGTGGTTTTGATTTACTATCTGTTGACGTCTGGCCAACCCTGTATATACCATCTTCATCATCATCATCATTTAACGTCCATTGTCCATGCTGGCATGGGTTGGATGGTTTGGCCAGAGCTGGGGAGCTGCACCAGACTCCAGTCTGATTTGGCAGGGTCCTCTATGGCTGGATGCCCTTTCTAATGTCAACCACTTTATAGAGTGTCACTGGGTGCTTTTACGTGGCACCACATGGACATTTTTATGTGGCACTGCACAGGCACTTTTACATGAGTGCTTTTCACCACCTGAGGGATCACTCTTAATGCTTCAGTTTCTGTCAGCCAAATCCATTCACAAGGTTTTGGCTGGCCCAGGGCTAATAGAAATCACTTGTTCAAAGTGCTGCAAAGTGGGACTGAACCCAAGACCATATGGTTGGGAAGCAACCAGATGATCTTCGATTCAGTCCTTGGATTTCTACTAAGCTATTTTGTAAAGAATTTGAAATATTTTTGCGAAGCAGTTTGCATGCTTTATGCATTTTATCACAGACATAGCTGTGTGGCTAGAAGTTTGCTTCCTGACCATGTTGTTCCAGGTTCAATCCCACTGCATGGCCCCTTGGGCAAGTGTCTTCTGCTATAGCCTTGGGCGGACCAAAGCCTTGCGAGCGGATTTGATAGATGGAAACTGAAAGAAGTTCGTTGTGTGTGTGAGTCTTTGTTTCTGCTATTTCCAATAGGTTGAGCAATAATGTAAAGTCTCTCTCATTAGAGAGAGAGAGAGAGAGAGAGAGAGAGAAAGAGAGAGACAAGAGGAAAGGGAGAGAGAGTGAGGTGTAAGGAGAGAGTAATGAGCTGTTTTCTAGTGGTGCTTGATAAACAGATTGGGGTGTAGTGAGAGTGGAAATTAAGAAAACTACACCAACAATAAAAAATAAAGGTGGAGAAAGTAGAAGGTACAAGAGGAGATAACTGTGTAATGGATAGAGGTCAGCAGTGAAGGCTAGTAGCATTTCACTCGTATGTTCGATATCAGTGAAATGCATTGCTGAATGGTCAGCTGTATCTCGTTACTTGAGATAATCCGGAGAGAGATAATAAGCTTTACAAAATTAAAGAGCATTAAGTGCTGGTTTTATTTAGGATTATAAAGTGTGTTATTGAATTAAAAATTAGCTAATTTAATTGTAAAAGTAGGATAATATTTCTTTGAAGATTTTATTATAAACTTTCTGTAATCCCCCCCTCCCCCACCAACCTCACTCTTTCACTTACATCCTCAATCACATCCGTATAAATATAAATATAGAACCTGCAAAATATGAGACAGGCAAACCTGGGATAGAGAAGGTGTGTCGATGATAATGTTGCAAATGGTTACAAAAGGACTTTGATAAAATCAGTTGATTGATTGGTTGATTGACTAAGCAACTAATCAAACAATTGGTTGCTTAATGGATTAAATGATTAACTGATTGACAGATAAAGAAGTGAAATAGAACCAGTGCATGTGTTTATTATTGGCATAATGACCCTCCCAATATATTTTTATGTTTCAGCATACAGGTTCACATCAGGAATCTTGCAAACCAAATATAAAAACAAAACTTTTCTTTAATTCATTTTCACTTCATTAACATTTTAATACAGTATCTCTAAAGCACATTTAATGCAGATGAAGATCAATAAGGCTTGAGTGTATCGTCATCATCATTGTCTCTTCATGTCTTCATTATCATTATTCTCATCTTTGATATTGGTTTCAAATTTTTGGCACAAGGCCAGCAAGTTTTGGGGGAGGGGAAAGTTGATTACATTGACTCCAGTACTCAACTGGTACCTATTTTATTGACCCCAAAAGGATGAAAGGCAAAGTCGACCCCAGCAGTGTTTGAACTCAGAATAATAAGACAGATAACATAGTGGAGCTGGATGACAGTCACTCCACCAACTCCAAAAAAAAAACAAAACCAAGCTTTCTCTTTACTTACTTGTTTCAGTCCTTTTTGGACTGCGGCCATGCTGGAGCACCGCCTTTAGTCGAGAAAATCAACCCCAAGACTTATTCTTTGTAAGCCTAGTACTTGTTTTATCAGTTTCTTTTGCCGAACCACTAAGTTACAGGGACGTAAACATACCACCATCGATTGTCAAACGATGTTGGGAGGACAAACACAGACACGCAAACATACACACATATATATATACATATATACGACAGGCTTCTTTCAGCTTCCGTCTACCAAATCCATTCACAAGGCTTTGGTTGGTCTGAGGCTATAGAAGAAGACACTTGCCCAAGGTGTCACGCAGTGGGAATGAACCCGGAGCCATGTTGTTGGTAAGCAAGCTACTTACCACACATCCACTTGGA
>NC_142934.1:84546879-84581879 GCF_046866305.1 Octopus bimaculoides | reverse complement strand
CTTCTTAACCATGCAGCCATGCCTGCAGCACCAGAACAGCAAAGTTGATAATGAGCACACTGTTCTAATTACTAATTAATTTATTACAGTTATGTAATGTCTAATTTGGGTAACATAACAGGAAAGCAAAATTCTACTTACAAATTACTTTTATAAAATTTACTTTTTCTGTTATCAATATATTTCTGTTGTTCCTACATAGCCATATAAAGTTTTAATTAGCTAACTTTGAAGATGTGTGCTAATTAAAGCACATGGTAATTACATCTTTAATGAAGATTTTATGCATTTAAAAGAAATAGCAGGTCCAAAATCCATTCAGAATAAATTGCTGAAGTTTGATTAAAAATGAATAGTCAACAGGAAGGGAAAGAAATCCCCATGATCTTATAGGGTCCCTAAAACTGGCAGGTGGGGAGCAGGGTGAGAGAGAGAGTAAGAAGCTCATAGGCTGCTTCAGTGAGGAGCATCATCTTTGTTTTCAGCATTGTCATCATTATCATCATCATAGTCGTCATCATCTCATTATCATATTGTCATCCTCCTCCTCATCATTATCATCATCTTTGTCGTCTTCGTCATTCACAGGTCTACATTTCCATGTTTGCATGGGTTGGACAAAATCTATTTGAGGCAGATTTTTTCTGCAGCTGGTTGATAAATTAAGTACCAGTTGCATACTGGAGTCGATCTAATCAACTGGCTCCCTCCCCCAAAACTTTGTGCCTTGTGCCTAGAGTAGAAAAGACATAATATTCCCTAATGACATCTTAGTGTATTATTGCTCTTCGTTTTATAAACACAAAATATTTCCCGCCTTTTCATCCTCTCATAAAAACATTAATAAAACTTCTACTCCCATCCTTTCTTTTTTGGTTAAAACAAACACAAAGACTCCTGGCATTGTTCCTTTCTTCCTCTCAGCCTTATCCTTTTTATCTTGCTCTATAAGATAATTAATTTGTTTGAATTCTGAAAAAGCACAAGTAGGTAGCAAAGATAAATAAATGACAATCTTACTTTATGAACAAAGAACACATTATCAAATCTATTGAGCAAGAGATTAAGGGAGAGACGAAGGGGCTGCCATTGTGGCTTGAGAATAGGGTAAGTTAATGTAAATGATAAGGGCTTATCACTGTAGTGCACTGAACAATAACAACAACAGCAGCAGCAGTAGTAGTAGTAGTAGTAGTAGTAGTAGTAGTAGTAGTAAATGTTGATGAAGATGATGACGATGGATGGATAGAGGAAAGAGGCGTAAAATCTTGTCTAGTGCAGCTCTAGAAAACAGTGTTATTAGGGACAGTTTGGATAGATAGGTAGGTTCTTGGCATCTAAGGTTACTTCTTGTAACCCGATGTTAGGAATTTTTTTTTTCCAGGAGTCTAATCTATTGTGCTTAAATGAAATAATAATAATAATAATAATAATAATAATAATAATAATAATAATAATAATAATAATAATAACAGATAATTTTTTTTTTTTCATAGCAGTCATCATGTAAGAGTCCCAAGTGAAAGGCAACTATTAATAGTGAAGCTATTTTGTAGCTGCTACTAAAGGTATGAAAACAAAGCTGATTTCAGTTGTCTACATCTGCATCTGCTGAAAATAGTAAAAGGTATTCCTTAAAGAATAGTTTAGATATAAAGAGAACAGAACAAAAGAAACACACACATGTGCATGTACACACACACACACACACACACACACACATGCATACTTTGATGAAGAGGTTGTCATTTAAGTAAAGGGGTTCTGCTAAAGAGCTTACAGAAATAATCTAAACACTACCAGCTGGGACCATCAACTGAGCAAATTACTCCAGTTAAGTATATTTACAACCTATCAAACCCAGAGTAAATACTACTGGTTAGTTTCACTAATACAACTTCATATAAAAACTACCAGCTGTGATATAATACAGGCCCTTTTATGGTGTAGGCATGGCTGTATGGTTAAGGGGCTTGCTCTGCAACCACATGTCTCTGGTTTGATTGAACTGCATGGCACCATAGAAAATTATTTTCTGCCATTCATTGATTGGATCAATACATTATGAGTGGAACTTGATAGACTAAAACTGTGCTGAAGACCATCTTACACACACACACACTCAAAGAGTCCACTCTATGGAGTGGTTGGTGTTAGGAAGGGCATCTAGCCATAAAAAACCATGCCAAAACAGACACAGAAGTCTGGTGCAGTCTTCTGTCTGGTCAACTCCTATCAAACCATCTAGCTCATGCCAACATGGAAGGCAGATGTTAAACAATGATGATACATACATACATACATACATACATATACATACATACATACATACATACATACATATATATATATATATATATATATATATATATATATATATATATATATATATATATATACGTACATATCTCTCTAAAATCTGTTTTCTTCCTGCTTCATTTTTCGAAATAACCTTCTTATGATAGCATGAAATTGTAACATTATCACTAACTTCCTAGACATGATTAGCATAAGCGAAACCGGTTCACTATGTAAATATTCTATTTCATAAAAAAAAGATATATATATTTTGTTCAACAAAAAATTTCAGTGCATTTTCCTTCTTTTTGTATTGTTTCACTATAATTCACCATATGAGATAAAAACATTTTCAAACATTCACCATATGAAAAAAAAAATATCATCAAACATTTTCACTTGTATGTATATATATGTATTATATATATATATATATATATATATATATATATATATATATATATATATATATTCCTTTACTTGTTTCAGTTATTTGACTGCGCCCATGCTGAAGCACCACCTTTAGTTGAATGAATCGACCCCAGGGCTTATTCTTTGTAAGCCTAGTACTTATTCTATTGGTCTCTTTTGCCAAACTGCTATATTTTGAGGACATAAACACATCAACATCAGTTGTCAAGTGATGGTGGAGGGACAAACACTGACAAACAAACGTACATATATACGATGGGCTTCTTTTAGTTTCTGTCTACCAGATCCATTCACAAGGCTTTGATTGGCCCGAGGCTAAAGTAGAAGACACTTGCCCAAGGTGCCACACAGTGGGACTGAACCCGGAACCATGTAGTTGGAAAGCAAGCTTCAAATATAAATAAAGTGGAAGTAGACAAAAATAAACATTATCTTCCCTCTTACTGTTTTGTTTTGTTTTGTTTTGAAAAATAAAAATTAATTTTATGGTTTGTTATTATTTATATTTTGAATTACATAATCTTTTATGGGGTCACCAAAATCTTTTAAGTGCTTAGGGCCTCGATGGGTCTTATTCCGGCTCTGCTTACACCTTCCTCCAAAACGAGTAAACATTTGATTAATAAAAAATAATAATGTCAGTCTTACCTATCGTAGTTTGCTGTTAGAAAGTCAAAAATAATCATGCTTCCCCATTGAACAATATCTGAGAGGGTAGTTTTATTCAGTTTAGCTTGCTGTAGTTGAGATCCAGTCAAAGGTTTTCCTTGCAGGTATGCTTTGTATATTATTTCTGGCATTTGCACATGAGATCTGTTCAATATGAAAAACAGAAAAAGGAATTATTTAATACAGAAATCAATGTTGTCACCATCATCATTTCATTTAAGATCTATTTTTCTATGCGTGCATACATCAAACAGAATTTGCTGAGGAAGGTTTTCTATGACGAGATGTCTCTTCCTGTTGCCAAGTGCCGTTTGTTTCCAACCAAAGAAATATTTTCCTGTTGCTAGACATGTTTCTCTATGGAAAACTGGAAATGATCAAACTCACTTGTTTGAGAATGATGCTTATTTATAATCATCAAGTGATGTCTAGACATGAGTACAAAGACATACATACACATACACACATACATACATACATATATTTACATGTATACTTTCCAGAAGTTTATCATCTAAGTATATATGCGCATGTCGAGACATGCAACTAAATGCATGAGAATACATACATAAAAGAAAACATCCAAATCTGCAAATGCATGAACTGCAAATATTGCATGTATACAAGCATATTGATGAAGGAGCCTTTGATCTAGGTTAGAACCTGGCTCTTTCTCTATTGGCCAGAAATCTTGAAATGAAACTATGTAATGGCATATGTATGTGTGTGTGGGTGTGCATATATATATTTATATAAGGACAATTCACAAAAAAAAGCAAAAGACGAAGACAGGTGGTGTAGACAACAAACAGGTGTATTAGTTTAACGCTTGGGAAGTGAAAAAGTCTTTTATATATTTATATACATATACATACATTCATATATATATATATATATATATATATATATATGTATGCTTGAAACACGTGTACCGCAGAATCCTTTGTGTTTTTGTTGTTATTTTTTTGCATTTACAATTTATATATATATATATATATATATATATATATATATATATATATATATATACATACATATGGCACCTTTGGCATTATGTCGTGCTTGAGAAGAAGACTCACCAGGCCGAGCAAAATCGCATTCGTGGCAGATACCGGTGTCACACAAATTGGCACCCATGCTGGTGGCACATAAATGCACCCTGGTGTCATGCAAATGGCACCTATGCCAGTGGCATGTAAAAGCACCTATTACACTCACAGATTGGTTGGCATTAAGAAGGGCATCCAGCTGTAGAAAACCATGCCAAACCAGACAGGAGTCTGGTGGAGCCTTCCAGCATGTTAGCATGGACAACAGACGTTAAACGATGATGATATATAAATCTCACACACACACACACACACACACACACACACACATATATGTATATTTGTGTGTGATGGGCTTCTTTCAGTTTCTGTCCACCAAATTAACTCACAATGCTTTGGTTGGCCTAAGGCTATATATGAGATGACACTTGCTCAAGGTGTTGCACATTGAAACTAATCTCAAGACTGCATAGCTGTCACAGCCATTCCTCCACTTTTATAATCTTAATTAACCTCAAGGCAAGTATTATAATGGTTTTGCATATCAAACAAGATTAAACTGGCCATTTTAAAATATTTTATTTAAATTTATGTTGTATCATTTTTATTAAGTTGAAATAGAGTGAATGTAAAGAACCATATCCTTAATTTCTTCTTCAATCAGTTAATTATAACAGGCACCATAGAAAAAATTAATGGGTGTCTCAAGGCAGCGAGCTGGCAGAAATGTTAGTACACCGGGCGAAATGCAAGTGATTGATATTAGAAAAGGCATCCAGTTGTAGAAACTATACCAAAACAGACATGAAGCCTGGGCAACTTTTCAGATGGCCAGCCCCTTTCAAACCGTCCAACCTATGCCAGCATGGAAAGTAGATGTATGATGATGATCAAGATATAATATATAAGTATGTATATATCTATCTATCCATCTATCCATCCATCTATCCATCCATACATCTATCTATCCATCTATCTGTGCCCATCTATCCATCTATCTATCTATCTGTCTGTCTATCTATCTATCTATCTCTATCTGTTTCTGTCTGTCTCTCTCTATATATATATGTGTGTATGTGTGTGTATATCTTTGCGCTTGTGTTTGTTTCCACCTAAAACCATAGAAATATTATTGCTGTTCTTTAAATATTTTCTTGTTTTCCTTCCAACTCTATATCTCTTCTGCCCCTTCTTTGCTGTTCTTCATTCTTCTTTAAAACCTCCAAATTTACATGTTTCTCATTTTATTTTTTCTTTTCATAAAAAACATCCTTAGTTTATAGTAAGGCAAATTAAATTATGGTTCTCTGTTTGTTTTATAAAATCTTGCCAGTTTCACTGGAATCTTGTTAGCTAAATAAATTAAATTGTTAGCTAAATGAATTAAACTTGTTGTTCTTGTAGAAAAGAATAATTTTTCTCGTGTAAATATTTGCAAGGCAAAATGGTTGCAACTGTTGCAGTTTTCCAAATTACAGCCGTTACTTTATATGCTTCTTAGATATAATATTTTTGTTATTTGTCTCAAAAAAAATGGGTCATTGAATGTTTGTCTGCAAAAATATATAATTGTTTGATTTAGAAAAAAAAAAATCATTGTTGGCATAAAAACAAAAATAGAAATAATTTTAATTTTTTAACATTATTTACATTTTTACAAAGTTGTGAAAAAAAAAAGTTTTTAGAACAATGTATTTTTGAAACATATGGTGCAGTTGTGGGTGTATGGTTAAGAAGCTTGTTTCCCAAACATGTGGTCTTTGGTTCAGTCCCACTGTGTGACGCTTTGGGCAAATGTCTTCTACTATTGCCTTGTGAGTGGATTTGGTAGACAGAAACTGAAAGAAGTGGATCTACTTTCTATTTCTTCATGCTAAAGCTAATTAATTCTCTTAAGTTGTCTGCTATGCTGAATATACTGAGACATTCACTTATCCATGAGAGTGGGATCATGACATAATCCCCCTCCTCCTCCTCCTCCTTCCCAGGGTTCCTGAGAGGGTTTTGAGGGTGGAGTGCTCAGTACCTTCTCCATAGGGTCTTGTTGGTAGCAACCATCATTATACCTTCCAGTTCAATTCCTAAGCACGACCAACTGAAACAATGGACAATATCCAACTACCTCATTCTTGGTCAACCTGTCGGTCTCCTACCAATAAGCTCAGCTGGAAGAATCCCTCTTGCAATCCTTTTCTGTGACATTCTAATCACATGTCTATAGTACCAGAGCTGTGATCTTTCAATGCATAGAAGAAACGGCTCAACCTGGAGGAACTCCATGGTCTTCTAGCTACACATCCTGTTGGGCAACATTATTCCGGAGATACTTTTGACAACCAAATTCCATTTACAAAACCCCATTCACAAAGCATTGGTTAACCTTTGCTTATAGCAGAAGAGACTTAACCAATATGCTGTGTAGAGGGACTGAACCTAATATCCTATTGTTTTGAAGCAAACTTTTTAACCGTAGGTGCTATCATACTGCGAAGAACTTGGTTATATTTGCAAGAAGATTAGCTGTCTTTTAAGAATATTCTTTAAAATACTGAATATTGGAGGTAATACAATTTTGACCAAAACTAATTTTTCTAATATTAATGAAGCATTTTATTGGCTCCAAATGTTTTATAAGTGTTTATGACAACAATATGATTTTAATTAAATTTAATGTATAATAATTTTAATTAAACTGAAAGTATAATGATGATGCCGATGACAATGATGATGACAGTGATGATGATGATGATATAAAAAAATATTTAGAAATATTAAATTGAAGTTAATTATTATTCTTAGAAATTAATGACGAAAATAAATTTTAAGAGATAATTACTTGGTGTTGAGGAAATTATTATATTTATTTAAAAGTATTTACAGAACCATGATAGCATGTCAACATGTCTGGTAATAAATGTTGTAGAGCGTCGGCAGTGCCACCATTACAGAAAGAAGTGATTCAACTTCAGTTGTTGAATTTAGAGATAGAAAGTCTTTCTCATGTCTCTTCCTCACTCTAAACAAACATCTGGCAGTTATATGAACTTCAGCATATTTTGAATACATTATATTCTGATGTTATAAAAATATTATGATAGTTAGTATGCTTTGAGTTAAAAAAAAAATTGCCGCAGGCTGAAAACTAAGAAACTATGGAGCACTAATAGTGAATAAGAGTAGTGAAACATTATCTGAAGAGGGGACTAACGAGTCATGTCATATAAGGGTATTACTAACATTTTGCAGAGAGTTTTGGGTTAATTTGTAGAGCAATGCTGAAGGATATTCGAAATTGTTATCATAAAGGATGTTAGAATATAAACTAATCGTCATCTAGATTTAATATTAGATTGAAATTATTTTCAAATTAGAATCTTTAGATATCTTTTACTTTTTATTTGTTTCAGTTATTAGACTGTGGCCATGCTGGGGTACTGCCTTGAAGGGTTTAGTTAAATAAATTCGCCCCAGGACTTATTTCTATTTTTTTTTTTTAATTTGGTACTTATTCTATCAGTTTTTTTTTTGTCAAACCACAGGGTTATGGAACATGAACAAACTAACACTAGTTATCAAATGGTGGTGGGGAGATAAATATTATTTGATAAACATAATCTATGTTTTTATGTACTACTATTAGTTTCATGTGCTGAGAGCATGCCAAACTGTGTTTGTGTTAAAAAACATTGTCTGGCATTCTCTCAGCACATGAAACTAATAGTAGTACATAAACACATATATTGTTTATGTTACGGGGATGTAAACACACCAGCATCAGTTGTTAAGCGATGTTGGGGGGACAAACACAGACATACAAACACACACACACACACACATATATACACACGACGGACTTTTTCAGTTTCCATCTACCAAATCCACTCACAAGGCTTTGGTTGGCTCGAGGCTATAGTACAAGACACTTGCCCAAGGTGCCACGCAGTAGGACTGAACCCAGAGCCATGTGGTTGGTAAGCAAGCTACTTACCACACAGCTACTCCTGCACCTATGTATATAATTATTACAATGTTTATATATATAACAAGCTTCCACACAGTTTCTGGTTACAAAATATTGGTCAACCTGGGGCTGAAGTAAAAGAAATTTATTCAAAGTGGCATGCAGTGGGACTGAACTCAAGACCACATGGTTGGGAAGCAAGCTCCTTAACCACATAGTCATGCCTGTGCTTGATATTTATAATTCTCTTAAGTTATTCTTAACAACAGACATGCAAGCAAATGTTACTTAATCCCATTGAGACCAATATTTTAACATGTTCCAGATGAAATTTATGTTTTTAATCTCAACTTAAGCTTATTCAAATACAAGTCTAAGAAGTTTTGTTTTAGATTTGGATTTTCAAACTACTGTTAAAACACGAGTTTAACATAAAAATGTAACAATATTAAAACTTATAAAAAACAAATAATGAACATAAGCAACGGAGTGACAAGTAAAAGCATGTTGGAATAAATATTGTCTCCAGATGTAGGAATGTACATGTCATTTTTCTAGTAAAACAGTTGCAAAATTATTTTGGTGCTGGCATAGTTGTGTGGTTAAGAAGCTTGGTTTGTAACCATGTGGTTTCAGGTTCAATCCAATTGAACAATACTTTGGGCAAGTGTCTTTTACTATAGCACTAAGGATAATCAATACCTTATGATGGAAACTGTGTGGAAGCCTATCATGTTTACATACATGCATATATATATATGAGTATATATATATATGAGTATAAACACATATGTGTGTTTATGTGATACTATTAGTTTCACGTGCTGAGAGCATACTAGACAGTGTTTTTTTAACACAAACAAAGTCTGGCATGCTCTCAGCACATGAAACTAATAATAGCACATAAAAACATAGATTGTGCTTATTAAATAATACTTATCTCTCACCAAATGGATTACTTTTTTCGTTGTTCTTACCACCATGGAGAAGACTTGTTGGGGCAAACGAAAGCAAAATCGTGATGGCACCTGTGCCCAGCGTCGCCTTCCTGGCACGTGTAAAGACATTTGAGTGAGATCATTGCCAGTGCCGCTGGACTGGCTCCTGTGCAGGTGGCACATAAAATACACCATTTGAAGCATGGCCGTTGCCAGTACCTCCTGACTGGCCTTCGTGTCGGTGGCACGTAAAAGCACCCACTACACTCTCGGAGTGGTTGGCGTTAGGAAGGGTATCCAGCTGTAGAAACTCTGCCAAATCAGTTTGGATCCTGGTGTAGCCATCTGGCTCACCAGTCCTCAGTCAAATCGTCCAACCCATGCTAGCATGGAAAGCGGACGTTAAACGATGATGATGATGATGATGATATATATATATATATATATATATATATATAGCGGAGGCAAAGTGGCTGAGTTCCTTTCGGGTGTTGGGCCTAATAGAAGCAATGATCAAGATCTTTGGCATTATGTTGTGCTTGAGAAGAAGACCCATCAAACCAAGCAAAATCGCAGTTGTGGCAGATACTGGTGTCACGCAAATTGGCACCCATGCTGGTGGCACATAAATGCACCCTGGTGTCATGCAAAAGAGCACTTGTGCCAGTGGCATGTAAAAGCGCCCATTACACTCTTGGAGTGGTTGGTGTTAGGAAGGGCATCCAGCTGTAGAAAACCATGTCAAATTAGACCGGAGTCTGGTGCAGCCTTCCAGCATGCCAAACCATCCAACCCATGCCAACATGGACAATGAGCATTAAATGATGACGACGATGATGATGGCAGTGCTCCTTCAAGGCCACAACTGAAACTAATAAAAGAAAAAATGTCTAACTGTGTGTGTCTTTGTATGTGTATTTGTCACCACACCACCACCACCACCACCACCACCATTGCTTGACAACTGGTGTTGGTTTGTTTATGTCTCTAGCAAAAGAGATCAATAAAATTGGCACCAGACTTCAAAAAAAAAAAAAAAGTCACAATCAGTGGGCATGATTTGTTTGACTAAAATTCTTTAAGGTAGTGTCCTGCTACATTAGCAATGCACCGACTGAAACTAGTAAAAAACCCCAAAAAATGAAATCAAATATAAGGAACAGTATCTTAAGATCCTTTAAGATAGTACCTCATACTGTGAAAGATAATGAAGTACCTTGTGTGAACAATTGTTTAAGGTCACGCATAATAATGTCTTGAAATAGGATTAGAATTAATTGTGTGTTTGATGAGGAATGTTCAGTTTGCTTTGTAAGTATTTCGGGGTCTATTCTTTTTATTTACATGGGAGTGGTGGTTGGTGGTGGAAGTAGTTGAAGGGGCTGTTAATGGTGGTAGCTTTTACATCAGAAGTGTCACATGGTGCATTCTGTGATATATACAAATCCTTCTTTTCGATGAAGGATGGCTTTATAAGATTACTGTCTTGTAGTATATGATGTGTTTCAGAAATTCTAAATATGGTAGGTCTCATTCCCCTTCTATGTCTCACCACAACCGATTTTTTTCTGGAGACAAAGAGAGAGAATGAAGATACTACTACTACTACTACTACTACTACTACTGATGATGCTGATAATAATAATAATAATAATAATAATAATAATCCAAGAATAACAATCGGGAAGTGCATACTTTAAATTTGTTGGGAGAAGGGACTAGTCGATTACATCGACCCCAGTGTTTCACTGGTACTTAATTTATTGACCCCGAGAAGATGAAAGGCAAAGTCAACCTCAGCAGAATTTGAACTCGGATTGTAAAGATGGATGAAATGCCATGAAGAATTTTGCTGTCGTACTAACGATTCTGCCAGTTTGCCGCCTTAATAATAATAATAATAATAATAATAATAATAATAATCATCATTTAACATCCGCCTTCCATGCTAGCATGGGTCGGACAATTTGACTAGGGACTGGCGAAACGGATGGCTACACCAGACTCCAATCTGATCTGACAGAGTTTCTACAGCTGGATACCCTTCCTAATGCCAACCACTCCGAGAGTGTAGTGGGTGCTTTTTATGTGCCACCAGCACAAGGGCCAGTCTGGCAGTACTTGCAACGGCCATGCTCAAATGGTGTTTTTTATGTGCCACATGCACAGGGGTCAGTCCAATGATTTGTTCACATGCCTCCGGCACAAGTGCCTGCAAGGCGAAGCTGGAAATGATCGCGCTCAAATGGTGCATTTTACATGCCACCGGCACAGGAGTGAGACTGCTGCTCTGGCAGTGATCCCGCTAGGATGGTGCTGTTAGCACTCCACTGGCACGGGTGCCAGTCATCAAATTTGGTTCAGCTTCAATCCGATTTCACTAATAATAATAATAATAATAATAATAATAATAATCATACTTTCTACTGTAGGCACAATGCCTGGAATTTTGGGGGAAGGGACTAGTTGATTACATCAGCCCCAATGTTTCACTGGTACTTAATTTATCGATCCCCGAAAGGATGAAAGGCAAAAATCGACTTCGACGGAATTTGAACTCAGAACGTAAAGATGGATGAAATGCGACTAAGTATTTTACCTGGCATGCTAATGATTCTGCCAAGAAGTATGAAATCATTAAGATGCAGAAAATGAAGAAGGAAACTATTACAGCAGTAACCATAGGTACACAAATACATGCAACCACATACACACATGCACACACACACACACACTTACACATGCCTTCAATTCACATCATATTTATTTCAATGAAGAATATTTTCCTCTCTTGTTTGTGGTTTGAACTTCTGAAATGTCTAGTAAGATATTAAACATGGTTGAATTGATAGAGTACCAAATATCCAGGTATGAATTGCCAGCTTATGGGTGCATGTATGGTCGAGAGGTTAAAAACTTTGCTTACAAATGGATAGAGATGATTGAAGCAGATTGTGAGGTAGGGCCATTGCAAAGAGTTTTCTTTTTGGGAACAACTAAAGTATTATGAAGCTCTTGATTAGATTGACTGAAATGAATGAAAAAAGGTAAGGTGGAGACTGTTTGATACATAAGGCTGTTGGGTGTAAACTGCTTTTGAAGCAGAAAAGTGACTAGGTAATAAGTGCCATGCTGGGGTGGGTGGGAGAGCTCGGTACTGGACAGGTACTTCATTTATTGATAATGAAAGAATGAAAGACCATGGTGATCTCAGCAGGATTTGAAATCAGATCCCATACATCTAAAACACTAATGATTCTTATTTCTTTATTGCCCACAAGGGGCTAAACATAGAGGGGACAAATAAGGACAGACAAAGGGATTAAGTCGATTACATCGACCCCAGTGCGTAACTGGTACTTAATTTATCGACCCCGAAAGGATGAAAGGCAAAGTTGACCTCGGTGGTATTTGAACTCAGAACGTAGCAGCAGACGAAATACCGCTAAGCATTTCACCCGGCATGCTAACAATTCTGCCAGCTCGCCACCTTCTAAAACACTAATTATTCTGCTAATTTGTCACCTCATCATCATCATCATCATCATCATCATTTAACATCCATTTGCCATGTTGGTATGGGTTAGACGATTTGACAGGATCTAGCAAGGCCAGGTGTTGCACTAGATTCCATAGTTTCTACAGATGGATGCCCTTCTTAATGCCAACCACTTCAGAGTGGTGTACTGGGTGCATTTTATGTGACACCACCACCAGTGCTTTTAATGTGGCACCAACACCAATCCTTTCAACATGGCACCAGCGCCAATGCTTTTTACGTGGCATCTTGGTCCTAGGAAATCAGTTCTGTTGCAGGGGGTGGGTCTTCTTGGGTACAGCACTGCACCCAAGTAAATGATGCTCAAATAAATGATGAGCATAAGATAATGAATTGGTAGGATGGTAAATTTATTAATGACATTGATATTAAAAATTGCATAAACATTATTCTTATGAAATAAAAGATCAAACTTGTTATTCAACTACTCTGAAAAGTTGAATACAGAAAAACAGTGATATTCTTCAAGGGTGGGTTGAGGGTGGGGGCAATCCTATTAAATAATATAAAGCATTCATAAAACATATGTTTCTATCTTAAGAGATTGACAAAGATAAAAAAAAAATTATATTTGTCTGATAACATTCTATTATTATTATCATTATTATTTTTTTTGTAAAATCGTTTGGTTCACACCAGAAAGAAAGTGAACAAAGTTTAAATATCTCATTATTTTTATGAATTATATATTGTTTTTATAAGCCAGAGGACACTACAATGATTCTTGAATGCTGCAGCATTAGTTGGAACTAGTTCTATTGTACATGTCTGTGAAAAATAATGAAGAAATATAAAGATACTTGATATTTCTCTCTCTCTCTTCTCTCTCTTTTCTTTCTCTCTCACCATTTTATATTTTATTTTCCTGCTAGAAATATTAAATTGTCTGAGACATGTTATTTTCTTAATGTAATTTGATATTGGAAGTGACATGTTGAAACAATATCGTCAATTCTAACTGATTGCTTTAGTTTTATTCCCTCCATTCTTTCATTTTTCTAATGGCCATTTACATAGAAATATGAATAATCAATTGAACCTTCTCTACCATATGATTAAAAAGAAAATGAAATACAATTTAAAGAGACAGAACATTCTGGAGTATATTTAATCAACAAAGAAAGAAGCAGGACATTGGGACATTGTTTGGTTGGTTGCACAAGACATAATGTATTTATCTAAATTGTCCCAAATGTCGTTCATATTTTGAAATATTCTTATAAGTCAAAAAGGTTGCTTTTATTTATTTTTATCTATTTCTGTTCTTGTTGCAATAAGCAATATATCACTAATTGAAAAAAATATACTTGAGCTCTATGTGAATTGTATTTTTCCCATTTTCTCAAACATTTTTGTTTTCATTATTTAAAAAGCAACAGTAATTCAACATTTCATATATACATATATGCATATATATATATATATATATATACATTGTGCTAGCATGGAAGGCGGACATTAAACGATGATGATGATGATATATATATATATATATATATATATGGAGAAAGAGAGAGAGAAAGGTACCCAAATACATGCAACCACATACACACACACACACACACACGTCTTCAATTCACATCATATTTATTTCAATGAATAATATTTTCCTCTTTTGTTTGTGGTTTCAACTTCTTTAGTAAGATAATAAAGATGCTTGAGTTGATAGAGTACCAAATATCCAGGTATGAATTGCTAGTTTACGGGTGCAGGTATGGTCGGGAGGTTAAAAACTTTGCTTACAAGTCATGCAGTCTCAGGTTCAATCTCAGGTCACGGCACCTTGAGCAAGTGTCTTCAGAAAAGGATAATGCTCTTCCTTGATTCTTATAGAGTGATAGGACCAGTTTGCCTGGTTTCTGTGGTGTATATATTCCTCCACGGTTGGAACGCCAGTCCATTGCAGATTATTCATTTTTGCCAGGTGAGTGGACTGAAGCAACATGAAATGAAGTGTCTAGCTCAAGGATACAACACATCACCTGATCCACAAATTGAAACCACAGTATTATGATCATGAGTCCCACACTGTAACCACTAAGCTATGTGCTACAGCCCTGGAATGACCAAAATCTCGTGAGTAAATTTGGGAAATGGAAACTGAAAGAATTGCGAAAGATGAGATGGATGGAGTACACAGGTAAATTGTTTTACCTGGAAATTTATGTACTACACACTACTGAATGCTTTACTGATGTCAAGTATAACAACATTTTTTTCCCCATTTTGTCCAGAGCAAAGGCCCACTGATGAGTTAAATAGGAGAGGAGGTCTCTTGTCGATGAGGTTTTATAGAAGTCACATGGGTTGTTGATGTGTGAGAGGAATTCAAAGAGTTGGAGAAAGTTATTATAACAACTACTTCTATCACTTTTGAAATGATGGAAATGAGGATGTTAGGTTTGTTGTAGGTGGTGTGTTGGTTGACCTGAGGTGACAACTGGTTGAGTCGATAAATGAAGATGTGTTTCTTGGGTTGCGTGAAGAAGTAGCTGACAACACCCACAAACTTTTAACAGAAGATTTTATTACTGCACATTGAGTTTAACTGTGTTGGACTTTTGAAAATAATAACAGCAATAATTACATGCTGGGAGAGACACACTGTTTGAAGTTTACAATAAGCCTATAGATACAGCAGTCTGTGGCTGGCCCATCATAACAGAAACAATTGTACTATATTCATAGTGACAGAGATTTCTGCTGACTATTTGCCATCTGTCTTAACTGTTTGGCTATGGCGAGAATGGAAACACAATACACAGCAGCCTCAACAGTCTGCATGTGAATGAGTTGGCTGGTCTCGACAGTCTACAAAGAGTGTTGGCGCCAAAAGAGGGTTTTTATAGAGCACGAGGAGAAGATTCTAGAAAATTAAATCATGTGGTGGATTGATACTGATTGGTTACTTAATAGACCAATCACTTGAAACCATTGTGATTTGCGACACACCTAGCATTGTCTTATGGCATATCAGTGTGCCGCATACTTGAACTAGAAATATAACTAAAAGTATAGGAAAAAAATTATATTCAGGTTACACTGCGGCACACCTAGCATCGTCTCATAGCATGTCAGTGTGCCGCACACCTGAACTAGAAATATAAAAGTATAGGGAAAAAAATTATATTCAGGTTACACTGCAGCACACCTAGCATCGTCTCATTGCACGTCAGTGTGCTGCAACATACCAGTTGTGGAGCACAGCTCTAGACTACAATATCCAGAGTGTCCTCTTTAAAGATGAAGGATGGAAACTTGGTTTCTATTTCTAGCAGTCAACCACAGAAACTTCCTTTTACTTGTTTCAGTTATTGGATGGTGGCCATGCTGGGATTTTAATATTTTTAAGTTTGGTACTTATTCTATTGGTCTCTTTTGCTGAACCACTAGGCAGTGCTCCAGCATGGCCACAGTCAAATGACTGAAACAAGTAAAAGAGAAAAGAGAAAGCCAACACCAGTTCCAAACAGTTGGATGGGGCACAAAGACACATGAACACACAAACATTCAATGGGCTTCTTTTGCAGTTCCCATCTACCAACTCCACTCACAGGGCTTAGATTGTCCCAGAGCTATATTCTTTCATTCTTTTATTTGATTCAGTCATTTGTCTGCGGCTATGTTGGAGCACCGCCTTTAGTCGAATGAACTGACCCCAGGACTTATTCTTTGTATGCCTAGTACTTATTCTATTGGTCTCTTTTGCCGAACTGCTAAGTTACAGATACGTAAACACACCAACATTGGTTGTCAAGTGATGGAGGATTGACAAACACAGACACACACACAAATATATACACATATATATACATACATATATATATATATATATATATATATATATATATATATATACAATGGGCTTCTTTCAGTTTCCACCTATCAAATCCACTCACAAGGCTTTGGTTGGCCTGAGACTATAGCAGAAGACACTTGCCCAAGGTACCACACAGTGGGACTCAACCCAGAACCATGTGACTGGGAAGCAAGCTTCTTACAACACATCCACTCCTGCACCTGTATAAAGATACATACCCAGTGGGATTGAAACCACAACCACATGGTTGGGGAGCTAGCTTCTTAACCATACAACTACGACTGTGCCTATATAAATTGTTCTCAACAGAACTTTCCAAACTGAGAAATACTCCTTTCTAACATCATCAGGTAATTAGCATGTCGTTAATACTGATAAATCGTTGAAATAGAGAAATAGGCTTTACTAAAAGAGAAACATGATGAAGCTATAGTCTTTTGAAATATTTCCATTATGATATAATAATGGCCATATTTTCTTTACAAAACAAAATATAAAGTTTCATATCTTCAATGCTTCAGCACACATCTACATTGGAATTATGCTGCTTGTGTGTTGTCTATTAAATTCCAACACAACATTAAGATATTTCGCTAATGCATGCGAGATACACAAGGAAGATTGCACAGCCAGGAAATATATCAGAGATCTTAATGGCAAAATAATGTGCAAGTTTCTTTCTTTTAGCATTTACATATTTACATAGATAATTGGCAGACACATACATATATACATGCATACATATTTGCATATATACATACACACACATACCCATACATATAAAAATATATATAATATATAATAGATTATATATCTCTTTCATTCTCTCTCACCATATATTTATATGTATATATATATATATATATATATGTATATATATATATATGTATATATATGTATATATATATATATATATATGTATATATATGTATATATATATATACATAAATATGTATATATACACACATATATATATATATACATATGTAATCTGATCAATAAGTATCCGGACTGTTGCTATAGTAATGAAGCTAAAGCACGTAGAGTGAAGCTGCTTGGCACAGTTTGATCTTGAACTCTGCTGTGCATACACACTACGTTTTAACATTTTAGCTCACTTCTGCTGTTTAATGCAGTGCTTGGAAGGAACGTGTGTAGCATGTGATTGTTGCACTGACCAGAAAGTTGAGCTGAGAATCTGCATCCAATTTTGCCAAAAGCTTGGTGATACCTGCTCAGAGGCCTATGCAAAGTTGCAGAAAATGTATGAGCTGTACACAAGTGTATGAGTGGTTCAGATGTTTCCAAGATGGCCAAAAAAATGTTGATAGTGACAAACGTTCTGGGAAGCCTGCAACCAGCAGAACTGAGAAAAACATTGCCGATGTGCATGCAGCTGTGAAGGGAAATTGTCGAATCACCAACTGTGAGTTATCAGGGGATGTGCAGATTAGTTACGGTTCAGTTCAGTCCATTATCACTGAAGATTTGTGTATGAGATGTGTGTCTGCCAAGTTTGTGCCAAAACTGCTTTTAGCTGATCAAAAAGACACTCAGGTTTCAATCTCCTTGGTTGTGTCGAGAACAATGAAAACTTTTTGAAAACAGTCATAATGGGTGATGAATCGTGGGTCTGTAGCTATGACCCTGAAACAAAGGCTCAGTCTTTGCAGTGGGAAACACCAACCTGTCCGAGACCGAATAAAGCACGAATGAGTTGAAGCAATATGAAAACACTGTTGATCGTTTTCTTTGACAACAAAGGGATTGCTCATCATGTGTATGCTCCACCTGGTCAGACAGTAAACAAGTTATACTACCGTGATGTTTTGTGGTATTTGCAGGATGCCATTCATTGAAAAAGGTCATAATTGCATGTGTCTGGTGAGTGGTAATTACATCATGACAATGCACCTGCCCATTCAGTTTACAGTAAATGATTTGATTTCTGAAAATTATATTGTACTGACCACTAAACCTTTCATAATAAGAATGAATTAGCATCCATATACTTTCAGAAGTTTTGAAGGCTATTCTGACACAAACTTGTCATTGTATATATGTGTTTATTGTTCTTTTGAATAACAATAAAATCCTTTGGAAGAAATTCGAATATGACAAACCATGTATGGCAAGTTTGCTTTTGGTACATTTTTTACATTAACTGTTTTACAGTAAAGACAGGGTGCACTTTAATGTGCCACCTTCACAAGAAAGGCTGTCTGCAACAGAACTAAAGAGCTTCTTTTACTCTACCTGTATATGTTGCAACTTGTTGAAATCATATTATTTCTGTAAAGAAATTCTAACTTTAAAATATCATAAAAACCAAATAAATTAGAAAAGCAACATTAATTAGGAAAGTCTCATGATTCCTGAATGAATTTTGTGTAATTATTTTGTAATGCTTTCAGGAATTCCAAGACTTAATTTTTTTTGTTCTTAGCTCTTAGACAAAAATGTAATGTAGTAGATCCTCATAGATACAACTCTGGCTGTCTCATGTTGATTTTACAGCAATATAATGTTCTTGCTTTCTTCATGTATTACTTATTGGCTGAAACTAATTTATCAGATCTGTGCTACATTTTGCACAGAACACATGCGTCTAAAATGAAAAAAGTATCTAAAAATTTCGCTAGTTAAGGTATAAGCACAATTGTGTGGTTAAAAAGCTCACTTTGCAACATGTGGTTTTGGGTTCGGTTCCACAGTATGGCACCTTGAGCAAGGCTTCTGCTATTGTCCTGAGCTGACCAATGCCTTGTGAGTGAATTTGGTAGATAGAAACTGTGTGGAAGCCCATCTTATATATGTGTGTATGGGGGTATGTGCTTGTGTTTTTGAGTTTGCGTTTGTCCCCCTCCCAACTGCTTGAAAACTGGTGTCAGTTTGTTTACAACCCCATAACTTGGCAGTTTGGCGAAGAGACCAACAGAATAAGTATCAGAGCTGAAATAAACACAAGTACTGGGATCAAAGTAGTGCCCCAGCATGGCTGCAGTCCATAGACTGAAACAAGTAAGAGACAATAGATTGTTGTAATAATGTAAAAAAAGAACACCAGGTAAGAGAATAAATAAGAGTGGAAGCTTTACCTTACTGTTGAAATACCGGGGATCCATTGGATAAGGGCAACCAAATTCCCTTCAGTCCATTGAAGTTTACTGAAGTTTATTCCTTTCCATTGAACAGAAGAATGATTCACTTTAGAGAGGCTAACAATTGGGACATTATCAAGTCCAAGAAGCCGAGAGAGATAGAAAGACAGTACTTCACCTGCAAAATAGAATAAACAGCACAACAAATTCAGTCAGGTAACAAAGTGAATCCAGGAAATTGTTTAGTAAGGAAATTGTCAAAATACATATATATATATATATCAATACGGAGCAAGTAACTTAGGAGAGAAATATCTGCTAAGATATCATTGACTCTATTATTATCTAGTGTAACAATTGTAAAAATGATAATAACAGAATCAATAATATAGGCAATTGCAGGCCCCCAAAATGCATTAAATAGCTGAAGGATTAAAATTATTTGAAGGACATACTAAGTATGTCTACCTGCTAGAAATAACAGTCAAAACGTGTAATGCCAACCCAGAAGCTGGTTCACATGAGTTCAAATACTTGAATGTATACTGAGAGATTGTTTTAGCCCATTTGCCTTCAGGCGGTTGATTTCTGTAGTTATCATCAGTGTATTTTGGTGATTTAAATAAGGGTTTTGATTGTTATTTCCAGCAGGTAGCCCTACTCAGTATGTCCTTCGGATAATTTTATATATATATATATATATATATATATATATATATATATATATTCGCCATATATCATTCACCATGATAGATCGGTAACCACTACACATATTTTTTTCTCTCTTTGTTTCTTTCTGTGTTCCTTTCTATGGAAGAGCGTAGGCTCGAAACGTTAAAGACTTTTCAGTTCCCGAGCATTATACTAATACATCTGTTTGTTTTCTACACCACCTGTCTTCGTACTGCATTACCTCTGGATATCCTTGTTGCTTATTCTGATTTAAATCACCTTATTTTGAAATTGCATGGATGATACCATACTTAATTCTGGTGCTTAAACTTAAGTACCACATTCACCTGAATCTCTCTCTCTCTCTCTCTCTCTCTCTCTCTCTATATATATATATATATATATATATATATATATATATATATATATATATATATATATATATATATATATATATACATATATATATATATACATATATATATATATACATATATATATATATATATATACATATATATATATATACATATATATATATATATATATATATATATATATATATATATATATACATATATATATATATATATATATATATACATATATATATATATATATATATATATACATATATATATATATATATATATATATATATACATATATATATATATATATATATATATATATACATATATATATATATATATATATATACATATATATATATATATATACATATATATATATATATATACATATATATATATATATACATATATATATACACACATATATATAAAATGAAAGAAATTATATATTTGATCACTTGACGTAGCCCCTACCACTGAAAAATCAAAATTAAAAAATTAAATATAAAATACACACACACACACACATCCAATCTCAGTAGTTTCTTCCTATATCAAGTAATGGAAGCAAGAATGGCTGTGTGGTTAAGAGGTTTGCTGGACACCTTCCCAACTTCAAAGTTTTGAGTTCGGTTCCACAGCATGATATCTTGGGCAAGTGTCTTCTGCTATAGTCAATGACCAACCAAAGCCTTGTGAGTGTATTTTGTTGGCAGACAATACATGAAACCCATCACATGTATGTGTGTAAGTGTGTGTATGTGTGTGTGTGTGTGTGAGTTGTTTTGATCTCATGTGAGAGTTGTGAACAAGTGGTGCTGTACAAGCGGTGTCATTCATTTCCAATCCTCTGTGAAAGCATGTCTGGCCACAAAGAATATAAGCTTGCTTTCAAACATGTGGGGAGTGGGGGTGAGAAGGAGGGTGTCCCGCCATAGAAAACGTGCTTCAATGAATTCTGTCCAACCAGTGGTAGTCGATGTTAAAATGATGATGGTGATGATGATGATGGATATTTGCTGGAGGAAGAGTGGAAAGTATGCGTCGTGTGTGTGTGTGTGTTAATCAATAAGCCAATAAATTTGTATATTTTAGATTTTTGTTTACTTGAAACTAATAGCGCAATTGTTAACGTGTTTGACTAATGACCAATGAATCTGCCATAGGAATTCTGCAAGCATTAATATGTTGGAACCTAAGATATGGTTCATTATTTTTTTGCAGTTTGTTTAATAGATGTTCTTCACATTTAAATAGCTGATATTAGAAAGAGGAATTCAACCATAAAATGTCAAATCTTCAACAATTTATGTAAATGTTTTCTAAACTGTAATTATTTTCAATCTATGAGAAATATTTTCCTTCATAAAATGTTTAATTCATTTACTTCAGGTTATATTATGCTGATGATTTCATATAAGAATGAAATGGTTCTATACATAGTTATTTATCTTTAATCTGTTGCTTGTTTCAGTCATTAGAATGCGGCCATGCTGAGGCACCACCTTGAAGAACTTTTTAGTCGAATGAATCGGCACCTGTAATTATTTTTTCTTTTAAACCTGGCATTTATTCTGTTGGTCTCTTTTGCCAAATTGCTAAGTTACAGGGAGGTAAACATACCATTACTGGTTGTCAAGCAGTGGTGGGGGACAAACACAGACAATAAGGCACACACAAATACACACATACACACACACACATATGACAGGCTTCTTTCAGTTTCCGCCTATCAAGTTCACTCACAAGGCTTTGGTTGGCATAAAGCTATAGTAGAAGACACTTGCATATGGTGTCATGCAGTAGGACTGAACCAGAGACCACATGGTTGGCAAGCAAGCTTCTTACCACACAGCTACACCTAGAAACTTTATGGTCCTTGTAATGAGTAGAAACAAATTAAATATAATATTCTAGAAGTGATTATCTCCCTTACAATAACAGGCCACCAGGGCACACCACGTGTCTAAACCATATGATTGTTAAAACGAAAAGAAGAGAAAAAATTAAATGTATTAAAAAAAAAACAATCTTAAAACATTTAAACACAACTCAGAATATTTTCATTCTCTACTCTCAGTGTTTTTTTTTAAAAAAGAACTTAAGATAGCTCTTGACACAGAAAACTATTGAAAGTCTTCAAAGAGAGTTTTAAGAAAATCTCTCTTAAAAACAAATGAATGTTTAAGACAAAATAACACTCATTTGAAATCTATTTGATGAAAGCTCGACTAGAATTTTATCAACTGTTTTTCATGCAAAGTTTGCAAATTTTATTATAAATGATTTTACATGGAAATGTTTTGTACATTAAAGAGCTTTTAGCTAAAAATGTCTGAAGATTTTGTAAAGGAGAGTACTTACTGAAAGGTCAAAAAGGTAATATTTAAAAGCATTTTGTTAGCAGATATAAACTGGTTATAGCCAAATAAATTTTATTTTATGCTTTGACAAATTTATTTTTTGTTATTGTTTTCCACATCTTTTCTAAAGCAAATCATATTTTATGTAATCATAAAGTTAAATAAGCAACAAATGCAGTTTAGTTCAAAATTCAGAATGTATGTATGTATGTTTTTATGCATGTATGTACATATGTATGTAAATATGAGTAACATATGCAGTCAATGTGTGCGTGTGCATAGCATTTTGTTTATTCTATGTTATTAAGCTTAATAATGTAGCAAGGTAATGTTTACATCTGTTGGGACTTTTTTTTCTATAATGTTGCTTTATAGTTAAAAATTATATGGAATCTACATATGCATTGGCCTGCTATGTGTCCATATGTATGTATTCTTTTATCTATTTCAGTCGTTAGAATGTGGCTATGCTGGAGCACCACCTTTTAGTCAAAGAAATCAACCCCTGGACTTATTCTATGTAAGCCTGGTGCTTATTCTAACAGTATCTTCTGCTGAACAGCTAAGTTACAGAGATGCAAACATACAGAAAAAAAAAAAAAGATATATATATACACAACAGGCTTCTTTCAGTTTCTATCTACCAAATCCACTTGGTTGGCTTGAGGCTATAGTAGAAGACACTTGCCCAAGGAACCATGCAGCAGGTTCCTTGGGCTGAACCATGGTCCATACTGAACCATGTTGTTGGGAAGCAAGCTTCTTACCACACAGCCATGCCTGTGCCGATATGTATGTGTGTGTGTGTGCTGATATGTGTTTGTGTGTGCGTGTATATATATATATATATATATATATATATATATGCATGCATCATCATCATCATCATCATCGTTTAACGTCCGCTTTCCATGCTAGCATGGGTTGGACGATTTGACTGAGTGTATATATATATATATATATAATGTGCCCTCGTGCTTCCCAACCACATGGTTCCAGGTTCAGTCCCACTATGTGGCACTTTGGGCAAGTGTCTTCTACTATAGCCTCAGCCTGACCAAAGTCTTGTGAGTGGATTTGGTAGATGGAAACTGATAGAAGCCCGTCATATATATATATATATATGTGTTTGTATGCGTGTGTATGTGTTTGTGTGTCTGTGTTTGTCCCCCCACCAACATCACTTGGCAACCAATGCTGGTGTCATGATGTCCCTGTAACTTAGTGGTTCGGCAAAAGAGACCGATAGAATAAGTACTAGGCTTAATATGTGCGTGTGTGTGTATGTTTGAGCAAACAAGCGTGAGAGAGAGAGAGAGAGAGAGAGAGAGAGAGAGAGAGAGAGAGAGAGAGAGAGAGAGAGAGAGAGAGAGCGAGAACGTAAAAGAGAGAGAGAGTGAGAAAGAGATGGAGAGAAACCAAAAGAAACTTATTCACAAGACTCAACACAATTAAGCTTAGTCTTCATGTAATTTTCTATCTAAACACATTTTTGTCACGTATTAATAATAAATAGCAACACTTCATTTATCTCTGCTTGCAATTTAATATTTTTAAAGAAAACTTAATTTAACTCCTCAGCATGTTGCTGTGGCCTTTTATCATAATTGTTTCTTTTATTTTTTTCCCCTTGTTTTTTTTTTTTGTTTTAATTTTTTTTTATTTTGTCATGTTTCAATTCTGCCATCTTAGATTTTTGAAAATATAGTTTTTGGTATTATTTCTTATATATTTTATTTAAAAAAAAAATAGTACATTGGTAAGTAGTCAGTTATAACTGTGCATTGGTAGTTTTGAGATAAAGTAGAATTAAATAACGATAATTGAAGTAATTATTCAATCTGTTGGAATCAAGCTACAATTGTCGATGGGATTTACTCTGTTGCTGTTGTTATTATTATTATTATTATTATTATTTGTTGTTGTTGTTGTTGTTGTTGCTGTTGTTCTTAAACCACAGAGGTATCTATCAACCACAAGTTTATCCAATCTTGATGAACATGAGCAATTAATTTGTGTAAAATAACAAAAATGAAAAAAAAAAAAGAAGTAAACGGAAAGGTGATAATGAAATATTGTTAATCATCATCATCATCGCTGTCATCATCACCACCACCACTACCACCATCCTCACTATCATCATCATCATCGTCATCATCATTTTAATGGGTTGGACAGAGTTTACTGAGGTAGATCTTTCTACAGCTGGATGTCCTTCCTGTCACTAACCCTTATTTGTATCCAAGCAAGGAAACATAAACACACACATAAATGTATATCTATCTATCTGTCAGTCTATTTATCCATGTATGTGTGTGTGTACGTGTGTGTGTGTGTGTGTGTGTATATATATATATATATATATATACATATATATATATATATATATATATATACGTATATATATATATATCATCATCGTTTAACGTCCGCCTTCCATGCTAGCATGGGTTGGACGATTTGACTGAGGACTGGCAAACCAGGAGGGTGCACCAGGCTCCAATCTGAACTGGCACAGTTTCTACAGCTGGATGCCCTTCCTAATGCCAACCACCCCAAGAATGTAGTGGGTGCTTTTACATGCCACCGGCATCAGGGCCAGTCAGGAGATACTGGTAATGGCCATGCTCAAAATGGTGTTTTTTACGTGCCACCTGCACGTGAGGCAGTCCAGCAGCACTGGCAATGACCTTGCTCGAATGTTTTCTCCCGTGCCACTGGCACAAGGTTCAGTAATGCGACGCTGGTAGCGATCACGCTCAAATGGTGCTATTTACGTGCCACTGGCATGGAAGCCAGACAGCTGCTCTGGCAGTGATCACGCTCAGATGGTGCTCTTAGCGCTCCACTGGCACAGGTGCCAGTCATCGAATTTGGTTCGATCACAATTGCGATTTCACTTGCCCCAACAGGTCTTTGCAAGCCGAGTTTAATGTCCAATGAAAGGAGAGGTTGGCATGGGTGCCAGTCATCGAACTTGGATCGATTTCATTTGCCTCAACAGGTCTTCACAAGCAGAGTTTAGTGTCCAATGAAGGAAAGGTACGCATAAGTGGGCTGGCTACACCCCTGGCAGAGGCCTCAAATTATGGTCTCACCGATAGAATAGGTACCAGGCTTACAAAGAATACATCCTTGGGTTGATTTCTTCTACTATAAAACCTTTAAGGTGGTGCTCCAGCATGGCTGTAGTCAAATGACTGAAACAAGTAAAAGAATAAATGTGTGTGTGTGTTTATATGAAGGGCATCTTTCAGTTTCCGTCTACCAATCCACTCGACTTGGGTTACCCTAGGGCAATGTTTCTCAACTGGGGTTCTCTGGAACTCTATGGTTCCACAAGAAAGAACAAGGTAAGCTAATGCTAATTTCATGATTGTAATATCACAATACATGCACAACATATTATTGGTTATTGTAATATAGACATCATCTTATCTAACCTATTATGTTATCAAAAAAATATAGCAACCATATATACATATATATATATATATATATGTATCATCATTTAAAGTCTATTTTCTATGCTGGCATGGGTTGGATGGTTTGACTGGGGACTGGCAAGCCAGGAGGTCGCACCAGGCTCCAGTCTGATCTGGCAATGTTTCTACAGCTGGGTGCCCTTCCTAACACCAACCAATCTGAGAGTGTAGTGGTTGCTTTTTACATGCCACCGGCATGGGAGCCAGTCAGGTGGCACTCATATCAGCCACGTTCAGATGGTGCTTTTTACATGCTACCGGCACAGGAACCAGTCGAGGGCTGGCATCAACCACGTTTGGATGGTACTTTTTACATGCCACTGGCACGGGGAGCCAGTCAGGCAGAACTGGTGCTTATTGCATGCCACCAGCACAAGAGCCAGTCAGGCAGTACTGGCAACAGCCACAACTACATTTTCCATTATTGATCGTGATTTGGTTTTTGATTTTACTTGACTCAGTTGGTCTCCTCAAGCATGGCATGTCGCCTGACAATTCAAATGTACTTTTAAATGGGCTGGTTATGTGACAGGATGAAAAGAATATGAGAAAGACATTGTATATAATTTTTTCTGTGTAGGGGTTCCTTGAGACATGTAATTTATTTCAAGGTTTATGTTATGCAAGGGTAAAAAAGTTGAGAAACATTGGTCTAGGGCAATAATAGAAGGTACTCGTCCAAAGTGCCATGTACATCAGTTGAACCTAAGACCATGTGGTTTGGAAGCAAACTTCTTCACCACGCAGCCACACCTACACCACCACATGGCCATGCTTGTGCTTAATCAGTATATTAAAATTTTAAACTGACTACGAGAACCTGATATTCCTTTGCACAACTGGGAAATTAAAATTAAGTTAGATTAGGAAGAACTGTGCAACTGTTGTGATAAAAAAAACAAGAAAAAAGTAGGTTATGCAATGGAAATGAGAAAAAGAAATGCAAAGTTTGCAATTTGAAAGATGAAAATGCTGATCAATTGGAAAGAAATTGCTGCTGAGTAAAAGAATATTCTGGAGGAAATGAGGAAGACAATCTTTGAGTAATTGCTAAATTAGATAACCTTCTTACGATGACTACTACTACTACTACTACTACTACTGCTGCTGCTGCTGCTGCTGCTGCTGCCAGTACTTTTGCTGCTGCCACAACTACTACTACTACTACTACTGTACTACTGCTACTGCTACTGCTGCTGCTGCTGCTACTACTACTACTACTACTGTTGCTGCTGCTGCTGCTGTTGGTACTATTACTACTGCCACAGCTACTACTACTACTACAACTACTACTACTACTACTACTACTGTACTACTGCTACTACTACTACTGCTGCTGCTGCTACTACTACTACTACTACTACTACTGTTGCTGCTGCTGCTGCTGTTGGTACTATTACTACTGCCACAGCTACTACTACTACTACAACTACTACTACTACTACTACTACTACTACTACTACTACCACTACCACTACCACCACCACTACTACTACTACTACTACTACTATTACTACCACCACCACCACCACCACCACCACCACCACCACCACCACCACTACTACTACTACTACTACTACTACTACTACTACTACTACTACTACTACTACTACTACTCATGTTTACATTGGAAAGTATAGAAAACTACCAATTAAATATTGAGTTATATGAAATACAACACATTTAATTAGGTTCAATGGAATGTCAATTAACTTGACATTAGGTTCATTAAAAACTTTTATACTTTTACTAAGTAATTAATATTTCTGGATGTATACTATTGAAGTTCATATGAAGTTGAAACTTTTACCTGTAAATTACAGGTAGAACTGTGTTTTCCGGAATACAGGTTGACGTAGTATATTGTCTAAACATTTAAACATTGGCGCTATCTTTCCAGATTCTGCTACATTTCACATGGAATTTTTAGTCCTCCAAAGTTGTCTTGGGGTACTTGGAGTATAAGCCCACCTAACCTTTTCAGCGATAAATTTTCGTCTGAAAAAATTCATCTTGTATGCCAAATAATATGGAAATACTTTTATTCATAATGCTACTGATGCATGCAGCTATCCAAGAATATGACATTATATGATAATCTGAGATCAAACCAGTTGAAACATTATGGAAAGGTAATTAATATGACATCTCTGAGGACGGAATAGCCATCTATTGCCTATGGTTAATGTACATAGATTGTTGATAAGCTAGTTACTGTAGTAAGAATGTGCAGTGTTAAAACATAATATATATTGGAAGGAGATAGAAAAAAAATAACCCCAGTTAATTGGCCAGCAAGGATCATCATCATCATCATCATCGTTTAACGTCCGCTTTCCATGCTAGCATGGGTTGGACGATTTGACTGAGGACTGGTGAAACCGGATGGCAACACCAGGCTCCAGTCTGATTTGGCAGAGTTTCTACAGCTGGATGCCCTTCCTAACGCCAACCACTCAGAGAGTGTAGTAGGATGCCAGATGCATTTTGGCTTTTGGTTTTTTTTTCAGTAATGGGTACTCATGACCTGTCATACTCAGATGAGAATGCATTACCTTTGATACAGAAGTAGTTAAAATATGCACTGATGTTGTGAATAGTCACCAGGCTGAATAAAAATTTGGTGTATGCAATTGAAGCTGCATTAAATTAAAATAGCCATCCATGTATCACACTTAATTTATAAACACAGTTGATAGGCCTGTTACTGTAGTATTTGTCTTGATATAACATCTGTAATGGATGCTGTGTTAAAAGCACAATAGATATCTGAGAGAGAGTCCAAAGCATAATAGCCACAACGGTTTCAAATTTTGGCATAAGACCAGCTATTTCAGGGGAGGGAGTAAGTCAATTGCATCACCCCCAGTTTTCATCTGGTACTTATTTTATCAACCTTGAGAAGATGAAAGGCAAAGTCAACCTCAGTGGAATTTGAACTCAGAATTTAAAGATGGAAGAAATGCCACTAAGCATTTTGCCCAGGGTGTTAATAATTCTGCCAGCTCACCCGCTTTAGAATGATAATAGTCATATTAACAATTATAAATAATAATTTATTGCAGAATTTAGTAATTAGTTATTTAGGAAATACTTCAACCACTTTTCTCTGTCACTGCTAATCACCCCTATTTTCCAAATACACTCCTCTGTGTAATTTTGCCTAAAATGCTTATTTGAGGTATGAAAGGGCCAATCAGAATGAAGGAAAAGAGATAGCCCCACACTGCACACACTGTGGCGAATGTTTGCAACAAAAATAGTTTTAGTGAAGACAGCCAAGAGCAAAGAAGGTGATGGTGTTTAAAACCACATGAGAGATTAAACTTTGTCACTCAAAAACTATCTCTCCAATTAACTTCCATAAATCAATAACTGTCAAACATATTTAACCCTAACCAGTGGGGTTGCACCATTTGAAAGCTAAGATAATGCAAAGTGCATTGTGACAACAACATGTAATAATCTGGTCGATTACAAGATCATATGATGTATGTATGTCATTATTCAGTTTTATTTCAAAATATTTTGCCAATAGAGAAAGGGTCAGTTTCTAACTGGGATTCAAGGCTCCTTTATTGGAATTTCAGCATCAACAACAGGGTATTTTTGTATGTATGTATGTATATGTGCAGATCTGTATGTTTTGTTTTATGTATGTCTTCTCATGCATATACTTCCATATCTAAACATGCTCATATATACTTGAATGATATATGTATGTTAGTTTATATGTATGTATCTGTATGTGGAGGTGCAATGGCCCAGTGGTTAAGGCAGTGGACTCACGGTCATAGGATTGCGGTTTCGATTCCCAGACCGGGCGTTGTGAATGTTTATTGATCGAAAACACCAAAAGTTCCATGAGGCTCCGACAGGGGATGGTGGCGAACCCTGCAGTACTCTTTCACCACAACTTTCTCTCACTCTTACTTCCTGTTTCTTTTGTACCTGTAATTCAAAGGGTCAGCCTTGTCACATTCTGTGTCATGCTGAATATCCTCGAGAACTACATTAAGGGTACACGTGTCTGTGGAGTGCTCAGCCACTTGCACGTTAATTTCACGAGCAGGTTGTTTCGTTAATCGGATCAACTGGAACCCTCAATGTTGTAAGCGACGGAGTGCCAACAACAACATGTCTTGTCATGCATATACTTCCATATCTAAACATGCTCATATACACTTGAATGATGTATGTATGTATATGTGTATGTTTACATGTATGTATCTGTATGTATTATGTAAGTACTTGAATGTGATGCACTGATTTAGATCCCTTTTAGTATTTGCTTCCTAGAGGAGTAACTCCCTAAAGAGGCTTGCAAACCAAACTCAACTGGTTCATAGACAGAGATCAATAAAATGGGTACCAGACAAAGTAGTGAACTCAACATATTTCACTAAAACTCTTGAAAGTGGTATCCTTGTAGGGCTGTCAGTGCTGAATTCATACTTGGTAATACTTTAAGCTTCATAAAACCTGGAAGTCCCTTGTTAAAAAATTTTACTAAAACATCTCACAAAAACTGAAACCCTATATACCTTTCAATTATTTTGATGCCCTAGTCGACTGGGAGACCCTAAACTATAAATTGTTTAGTGCTGGCTGTTGTTTGATGATGGGAACCAGTAAAAAAAATAGAGTTTCCAATGAAGAACTTAACTTTCTTTATGCATATACTTATGCACATGCATGTCACATGTGTATGTGCATTCCACATATGCACACAACTACGCACAAACGCACTAGGTGTTAGAAACAATATCAGTTGGAACTCTTTCTTCTTACAAGTTTTTCTCTTTTGAAATGGTCGACTGAATTTTATATGAAATCCAGACAAATATTATATGATAAAGAAACCATGATGAGAAAAAAATTAAAAAAATAAAAAGCAAACAAACAAACACACAAAAAAAAAGCCCTAGAACAAGTTAATTCGAGTACAGAATTCTCAGGAAACATCAAATTTGTTATTTCACGAGACCTCTAGAATAGTTAAACAGACATATAAACAGGAGCTGAGTGATGGAGAAATATCATCTCCATACATAGAAGAAAAAGTTTTGATTCAACAAACGACTAACATACTGGGAATTATGTCAGGAGAAATGGTTACCATTCTTGGAATAATCATTCCTGTGGTACGGTGTTGTGGTTGAGAAGTTTGTTTCATAGTCTTAAGAGAAATTTCTTCAGTTAATTACACTAACTGATGATAAATACCATTTCACCAGAAGATTCTAGAAAAATTAGTAAGCCATAAGAAAAAAATTAAAGATACTTAAGAAAAGTTAAACATATAGATATAGGTGTGCTTGCTTTGCAAACATATGGTTTGGGGTTCAGTCCACCATGTGGAACCCTGGAGTAGTGTCTTCTATGATAGCCCCTCGCAGGTCTATGCCTTATGAGTGTTTCTGGTTGATGGAAACTCTGTGGAAGCCTGTCACATATATATGTGTTCAAGTGTTTGTGTGTGTGTATATATATATATATATATATAATTGCAGCGTGGAAGGTGTTTATAAGCCATTTAAAATAACACACAAAATCCGTTAGATTCACTTCAACATTTAAATTTAATTTGTCAAAATATTTTCGTCGCTTTGAGACCGCGACCTGTTCACTGACAAAATTCTATGCTGCACAGAATTTTGTCAGTGAACAGGTCGCGGTCTCAAAGCGACGAAAATATTTTGACAAATTAAATTTAAATGTTGAAGTGAATCTAACGGATTTTGTGTGTTATTTTAAATGGCTTATAAACACCTTCCACGCTGCAATTGTTTTCGTTCCAGCACACGATCTCAGATCAGGTCACTTGCTATGCAAGTGCATCTCCGTAATATATATATATATATATAGCTTGGTAATTAAATGAGGTTTCAATGGAAGGAATGTTGTTGCACTTCTCCATTTTGTGTTCATTCAAATTACGTATATGTTTATATGTACATAATGGTATTGACCAGACTATTATTTAATGTTGTTACACATTGCTGATTACAATGCACTTCATATTGTTTTAGCTTTCAAATAATGCCACCCGACTGGCCTGATGAGCAGGCCAACATTTCCCTTAATTGGAAGGCTTCTCCGTCATAGTGTGACCCATTTACAGCTGAGTAGACTGGAGCATTGGAAGTGTTTTGCTCAAGAACACTTCATTTCACATTGCTCCAATCCATGGTGATGGTGATGATGGTGGTGGTGATGGTATGGGGTTGGTGATGATGATGATGGTGGTGCTGCCACCATCATCATCATCATCATGGTGGTGGTGGTGGTGGTGGTGGTGGTGGTGATGGTAGTGGTGGTGGTGGTGGTGATGATGGTGATGGTGATGGGGTTGGTGATGATGATGATGGTGGTGCTGCCATCATCATCATCATCATCATCATCATGGTGGTGGTGGTGGTGGTGGTGGTGGTGGTGGTGGTGATGGTGGTGATGGTGGCAGTGGTGTTGGTGGTGATGATGGTGGCGGTAGTGATAGTGGTGGTGATGGTGGTCGTAATGATTACTACACTTATTCTAAACTCACTCTAGAGCTTACTATGCTTATACTATCAACTAGATTATCGTTGCCCTCCATACGAACACACTCCCTACGAGGTATTACATTCTTATAAAAATAACACACAATACTTTCTGTAGGAAGGACTTCCCTGCTAAAGATACTGATGATATATGCTGATTCTACACAATACCAATTAAAACTAGATGAATTATAAACACATTGTAATTAAAACTGCCATCAAATCCAAGTGCAACAGGTTTAATATAATTATCTGGGATGAAACGAGAAAAAAAAAACCCCAAAAAATCATACATATTCTCTGCTGTGGAATTTAAACTGCTTGGCTGATGTAAACATTGAATTGAAAGTCAGTGAAAGGAAAAACAAAATATTTATAGGCATTTGCTGGAGAACTTATATATTCTGCATCTTAATTGTAGGTTTATGAATATACGTCTGTAATTATTGATGCACTTGGTAACATCACTGAATAATCTTGATGGGCTGTTATTGCCTGAATCTTCACCTGGATGAAGGAATTATTTTTTTTTTTTTTGTTATTGTTTCATTTTTTTTTTTCATTGGAGAGATTTAAAAAAAAGTGTGCAGGAGTGGCTGCATGGTAAGTAGCTTGCTAACCAGCCACATGATTCCAGGTTCAGTCTCACTGCATGGCTTCTTGGGTAAGTGTCTTCTACTATAGCTTCAGGCCGACCAAAGCCTTGTGAGTGGATTTGGTAGACGGAAACTGAAAGATGCCTGTCGTGTATATATATATATATATATCTTTATGTATTTATGTATGTATGTATGTGTGTGCTTGTGTGTCTGTGTTTGTCCACCACCATTGCTTGACAACCGATGTTGGTGTCTTTATGTCCCTGTAACTTAGCAGTTTGGCAAAGGAGACCGATAGAATAAGTACTAGGCTTACAAAGAATAAGTCCTGGGGGTCAATTTATTTGACTAAAGGCGGTGCTCCAGCATGGCTGAAACAAATAAAAGAATAAAAGGATACTTAGACACACATATATGACTACATGTGTGTGTGGTTAAGAAACTTGATTTCTAGCCATGTAGTTTTGGGTTCATTCTCATTGCATGGCCCTTTGGGCAAGTGTCTTCTTTTATAGTACTGGGTTGATTAAAGATTTGTGAGTGAATTTGGTAGATGGAAACTGAAAGAAGCCCATTGTACATATATATATATCTGTGCATGTGTGTGTAAAAGGCTAGTGCCATCTAAAAGTGCCTGTGTCGGCGCCACATGAGAGGCACTCGTGCTGGCGATGTAAGAAGCCTCCAATACACCCTGTAAAGTGGTTGGCATTAGGAAGGGCATCTGACCATAGGAATCATGTCAGAACAGATGACTGGAGCCTGGTGCAGCCCTCTGGCTTGCCAGCTCCTGTGAAACTGTGCCACTCATGACAGCATAGAAAATGGTCATTAAATGATAATTATGATGATGATGATGATAAAAAAAGTGCCCAGTACACTTTGTAAAGTTTTTGGTATTAGGAAGAACACCCAGCTGTAGAAATGCTGCCAAAGCAGAGAATGAAGATGAAGAGAACCCTTAGGCTTGAAGAATCCTATAGAACTGTCCAACTCTTGCGAGCACAGAATACAGACATCGAGCGGACAATGATGATGATGATGATGACGATGAGGAGGAGGAGGAGGATAAAGAGGATGACAACGATGACAACGACGCCGACGACGATGATGATGATGATGATAATGACAATAATGA
>NC_142934.1:84526879-84539379 GCF_046866305.1 Octopus bimaculoides | reverse complement strand
CAAACAAACAGGAAACAACTTCTATCTCATTCCAGGGTGAAAAACTAGAGGTAGTCGATAGCTTCCGCTATCTGGGCGACCAAGTTAGTAGTGGGGGTGGGTGCGCTGAAAGTGTAGCTGCTAGAATAAGAATAGCCTGGGCAAAGTTTAGAGAGCTCTTACCCCTGCTGGCGACAAAGGGACTCTCACTCAGAGTAAAAGGCAGACTGTATGAGGCATGCGTACGAACAACCATGCTACATGGCAGTGAAACATGGGCTGTAACTGCTGAGGACATACGTAAGCTCGCAAGGAATGAAGCCAGTATGCTCCGTTGGATGTGTAATGTCAATGTGAATACCCGTCAGAGTGTAAGTATCTTGAGAGAAAAGCTGAACATTAGAAGCATCAGTTGTGGCGTGCAAGAGAGACGATTGCGCTGGTATGGACATGTGGTGAGAATGGATGAGGATAGCTGCGTGAAAAAGTGCCACACCCTAACAGTTGAGGGAACCCGTGGAAGAGGTAGGCCCAGGAAGACCTGGGCTGAGGTGGTGAGGCAAGACCTTCGTACATTGGGCCTCACCGAGGCGATGACTACTGACCGAGACCTTTGGAAATGTGCTGTGCGTGAGAAGACCCGGCAAGCCAAGTAAGATCGTTGCCAGTGCCCCTGGACTGGTTCTTGTGCGGGTGGCACATGAGATGCACCATTTTGAGCGTGGCCGTTGCCAGTACCGCCTGACTGGCTCCTGTAGGATTTTTGAGCGAGATCGTTGCCAGTGCCCCTGGACTGGCTTGTGCGGGTGGCACATAAAAGACACCATTTCGAGCGTGGCCGTTTTCATGCGGGTGACACGTAAAAGCACCCACTACACTCTCTGAGTGGTTGGCGTTAGGAAGGGCATCCAGCTGTAGAAACTCTGCCAAATCAGACTGGAGCCTGGTGTTGCCATCCGGTTTCACCAGTCCTCAGTCAAATCGTCCAACCCATGCTAGCATGGAAAGCGGACGTTAAACAATGATGATGATGATGATGATATATATATGAAAAATGTAAATAAAGTAGTATTATTACCGTTATGTACAGTAATAATAAGGTGGCTAGCAAGTTCACACCTGTACAATATATACCCTACCTAATCTTATATATATATATATATATATATATATATATATATGTATATGATGGGCTTCTTGCAGTTTCCGTCTTCCAAATCCACTCACAAGGCTTTGGTCGGCCCGAGGCTATAGTAGAAGACACCTGCCCAAGGTGTCACACAGTGGGACTGAACCCGGAACCATGTGGTTGGTAAGCAAGCTTCTTACCACACAGCCATGCCTATCCTTTCACATTAACTTGAATACAAGTAAAATCTTTCCAATTATTTAATGTTAAAATAATTGCTACTATGAGAGACTGTTGATTGCAGAGAATGCCTAAGAATGGAACTAATCCAAGTAGACACAACAAAGGAGCTGTCCATCCATGTTGACAGATATGAACCTGTGACCGTTTGGTCATGAAATAAACTTCTCCAGTGCACAGTCACACACACAAATACAATACAACAAATACATCAGACGATATATTCAATAAAAATACTCAAATCACTCGTAACATTTATTATATCAATCAAATGTATAACAACTATTGAACAGACAAATACATGATCAGAAACCTCATAAAATGGAACACAAATTGCATCATACCCAACCAGAAACTTAAAATAATGATATACTACAAAAACCTCCTTATCAATAACACATCACAAGCAAATAAACACAAGAACATGTAACTAATAACCAATGAAATCTACGCAGCTGACTGTAAAACTGGACATACTAGTACAACAGTCTCTTGTTGGCACACTATGCATTTACAACAGGAAGCAATCATAAAACACTATAACACATTCTACAAAACAAATAGGAAAAATAAGAGAGGATAATAAAAATAGAAGACTAATCATGGAATCTATACTCATGTTGTAATAACATGGCAAAAGAAAGGTGCAAATCACACACACACACATCACATCAAAAGATTAACATTGGGTCCTGTTATGTAAAACTAACAGTCAAAAATTTATATATCATCATCATCATCTTCATCATTTATTGTCTGCCCTCCATGCTGGCATGGGTTTGATGATTTGACTGTAGCCTGCACCATACATACATATATACATACATGTGTATGTATGTGTGTGTGTGTGTGTGTGTGTGTGTATGTATGTGTATATATGTATGTATGTATTCTTTTATGTATGTATTCAGTCATTTTACTGCAGCCATGCTGGAGCACTGACTTTAGTCGAACAAACTGACCCCAGGACTTATTCTTTGTGAGCCTAGTACTTATCCTGTCAGTCTCTTTTACTGAATCACTAAGTTATGGGGACGTAAACACACTAACATCAGTTGTTGAGCACTGATGGGGGGGACAAATACAGACAGACAGACAGACACACACACACACACACACATATATATATATATGATGGGCTTCTTGCAGTTTCTGTCTACCAAATCCACTCACAAGGCTTTGGTCAGCCCGAGGCTATAGTAGAAGACACTGACCCAAGGTGCCATTACAGTGGGACTGAACCCGGAACCATGTGGTTGGTAAGCAAGCTACTTACCACACAGCCACGGAATCTATACTCAAAGTGGAGGTTTTACGGGTTCAGCATATTATCCTCCATTTTCTAATTGTTATATATATATATATATATATATATATATATATATATATATATATATATATATATATATATATAAATGTCTGTTTTTATGTTCAGTTGTAATAAAAACAATTTTACATTAAAATCCGATGGGTTCATTATATAAAAGCAAGGCTAACTCTAATGCATTGCGGTCCAACGATGGCTCAGCAGGCCAAAACTTCGAAGTCACTGACAACAACATTCTTGTTTAAGAATAAAAAATTTAGTAGGGTGACAGACAAAATGTCTCATTTTAGTTCAGTGCCCTTACAACTATAAGCTACCAGTAATTGGTATGTCTACAACAGCTGCCAGTAACGTATTTGATATCTAAATTGGTCTGTCCAAAAGTTTCACACAGCTAAACTTAGCGGACACTTAAGCAATGTATTCATGGATGGTTAATGTACTGGAAGTGGTGTTGAAAAAGGAGCAAGAACTGCTGAAGTTCTACGAGGGGGTGCTGAAAAGTTCCTGGCTTTGGGTAAGAGAAAATACAGGAGGATCAGTTAATTATGATTTTAGTCAACATATTCCCCTCTCTGATTCACACACTTATTGCAGTAGTTCTTCAGTTTTTCTAAGCCCTGTAAAAGAACTCAGAAGGTTCCACCTTCATCCAGGACTTTCATGATATCCTTAAAACCAGGAACTCTTCAGCACCGGCTTGTATATGTTTGTCTGTATACATACATCATACATACGAGGGGAGGTTGAAAATGTCCTGGTTTTGGGTAAAAAAAATACATGAAGATCAGTTAATTATGATTTTATTCAACATATTCCCCTCTCAGATTCACATGCTTATTACAACAGTCCTTCAGTTTTCCTAAGCCTTGTAAAAGAACCCAGAAAGTTAGGCCTCCAACCAGGCCTTTCGCAATGCCTTTAAGGCCAGGAACTTTTCAGCACACCCTCATACACCCATTACCTATTTTTCTATCTTTGATTGCATTGTTTACATAGATGTATTCATATACAAAACATAGCAACTTTCAGTGCTGGCTCTAAATTTGAGAGAAAACCTGTAGAGACATCATCTTCATCATCATCATCATTGTTTAACATCTGCTTTCCATGCTGGCATGGGTTGGACAGTTTGATTAGAAAATCTGCTGAGACAAACATAAAAACATTTTATATTTAATATATTTGTCACTAAAACAAAATACCATTCAAGCACCAGGCTGATATATTTGACTACACTAATCCGCTCCCCTAAATTTAGAGGCCTTTGCTAAATTTAGACCTAAGTGGTCTAAACATGTTTATATTAACAGAGAACCCCAGGGTTTATCAACCTTACCAATAATTCAATTGTTTTTGGTTTTATTAACACAAACAGTCCTTATGAATTCTTTAAAACCAGTTTATTACATTTCTGTATGACTTCAGGCAAGACCATCACATTTTAATACTATACATTATTATATTTCCTTGTTCTATAGTGAGAAGATCAATTTTTTTTTTCTCATATTGCTGGAAAGCACTTCACCATTAATATGAAAGTAAGTTTTCTATTGTTCTTCCAAACACAGCAAATTTAATTGATTTCTGTAGCATAATTAGTTCTGATTGGGTGGCATAAATCCTCAACTCTTAGGAATGAATTATTAACAGGCATTTATACGCACCAGAATAGCGGAATGCACTTCATGGGATGATGTTGATGAGGTGTACATAACTAAACTGAAAAATAATGGTGTATCTAAGAGATGTTATCGCATTAGATACGGTTCTAAATAACTTACATTCTATGAGATTAACATTATTAGTCGTGAGTAATCTTATTTTTATTGTTCAACTAAGTATGGATTGACTAACCACTTCCTTGACTCTCAGGGTTTGTACCTGTATTAGTAAGTACTATTAAAAGTGGATTGGCCAAACCCTTTGTACGTCAGACAAAATGCTCTGCTGTATTCTTTCTTTCTCTTCTGGCTCTGAGTTCAAACCCTACTTATGTCAACTTTACCCATCGTCTTTCCAGGGTCAATAAAGAAACAATTTAATTACTGGGGTTGATGATATCGATTAACCCTTACTCTTAAATCTGCTGGCCTTGTGCTGGGCCAAAATCGGAAACCAATGGCACTACGCTAAGCTTACACTCGTAGATTGGAGAGCAACAGTTGGGTAAGGGCTTGTGCCCTTGGTGGTGCTGGTAATCCTAGATCTATGAGGTTCCTCGAGTGATCCTAGTTGGAGTTTCCCTTATATCAGGAGGACCATATCATTCATATTAACATTCTTTGTATATTATGGTTATTTTATTTCATTTCCCTGTCTTTTATGTAATCCCCACCACACACACAAACTGTAGACTGTGTTTGTGATGTTTCCCTCATCTATGCCCCTCTGGCTAATGATATAAATCTTTCTTCTTATTATTATTATTGCTGTTGCTGTTGTGGTTATTATTATTGTACATTTCAAGGCGGCGAGCTGGCAGAAACGTTAGCATGCCAGGCAAAATGCTTAGTGGTATTTCATCTGCCGTTACGTTCTGAGTGCAAATTCCGCTTAGGTCAGCTTTGCCTTTCATCTGTTTGGGGTCGATAAATTAAGTACCAGTTAGCTTTGTCTAGTGTGATGTTGCTACTCTTGACTATTTTTTCCTCTTTTCAAGGTTGCATTATTATTATTATTATTATTATTATTATTATTATTTTTATTTTTCTTCTTCTTCTTCTTCTTATTATTATTATTTTTAGTAGTAGTAGTAGTAATAGTAGTAGTAGTAGTAGTAGTAGTAGAAGTATAAGTAGTATTAATATTCTCTACCTATCTGTGATATACAGTGCATCAAATAATTTATTAAATACACCTGTTCACACACACACACACACACACACACACACACACACACACACACACACACACACACACACACTTCAAAGTTTCCAAGTAAATATTTATATTTTACGTGGAACTCTTGTAGATATAAAACAGATATAACCGATATCTTATTTGGAAAGGAAGTTGTATAAAAATCATTCAATTATTTCGTCATACTCTGACATTTTCGGAAATCATAAAAACTACCCCGATGTTGTTTCTAATCTCCAAAAACGAAATTTCTTTTTTTTCTTCTTGTCAAACAAGATTCATGAGATATTTCATATTGATAATAGTAATGCGAGTATATTTATTGATAAGAACATTAAATAAAGCAAAATATGGTGAAATATGTTGTAAAAGAAAAATAATATATTTTCATCAACATAACTGTAATTATCATTTGGATGGTCTGACATCCCACAAGAATTAGATAAATCAATGTTTCTCTTAGTCTTTGTCAATAGTCTTTTTAGTCTTTTGTCATATTAGTCAATGGAGTGCAGTTCGTTGGAGTACCATTTTCAGAGTCTATTTCTTTTTTTTAAGTTGGTTATCATATCTACCTCAGTAATAATTTTTATTCTGTTTAGTACTTATTCAATATCTATGAATGATAAGGTGGCAACCCTTCAAGGCAGTGCCACAGTATGGCTGCAATCTCATGATTGACACAAATAAAAGATAAATATGTCTATCTATCTATCTATCTATCTATCTATCTATCTATCTATCTATCTATCTATCTATCTATCTATCTATCTATCTATCTATCTATCTATCTAGCAACTTTGATTCCACAAAAGCGTTCTATAGAGGATTAGTGGAGGGGAGGTGCGACGACGATCTCGGGCAGAATCTGGGCGTCGACGAGGAACACCTGACCCGCCTGTTCAGGACAACTTTCGGGCTGGGACCTATGGACAACCACCAGAGATCCCTGGCCTGGCAGTGCTATCGAGAAGCATTACCCATTCGGGATAAGCTTTACAGACACGGTTCGAGACACATCAGACCGACATGCCCGAGATGCAGTCAGAGCGATGAAACCGTTCTGCACGCACTCGTGCAGTGTCCAAAGATTTCCGACCTGTGGGCTTATGCCGAACGGCTGCTGTCACGTGTGGGACGAGTCCGCCTGTCAGCCGAGTCTATTGTACAAATTTCTCCACCACCGTCCCTCAACAGGGAAGGCAAGGCAGTGTTCATCATACTGGTGGCCATGGTGAAAGAATGTGTGTGGTGAACCCGAGCGAAAGGATTAGAGACGAAAACTTACCTCTCTGGCCAATCGCTCATCAACTTTTTCAAGTATCACTTGAAAAGGAAGGTGAGAATAGAGAGACAGTTTTTGTCTCGTGAAAGTTTCATTTAAAGGTGGGTGAATGTAGCAAAGATGGTGCGTGCGAGTGATGATACCTCTTTGAGCATGATCCTATAAATCGAAAAAAAAAAAAAAATTTTTTTAAAAAAGAGAGAGAGAGCACTTCGCTCTCATGTGTCTATTCCCTGCTGCGGTTACCATGGTCTTTTCCGTGGGCTTTTCTCTCCATGGATAAACCTGATGTTACCCTATTTTACACAATTGACATTTTCTGTGATATACAATACCCCCATTTTTTTTTTTTGATCGGAATTTTTTTTTTTTTTTTTCTTAAAGAAAAGCTCTACAGTTGTATTTGTCCCCTCTGTGTGCAGCCCTGTGTGGCTAATAAAAGAAAGTTATCTATCTATCTATCTATCTATCTATCTATCTATCTATCAAACCATCTAATTATATACACAAATACTTATATCCACATAACCACACATACATACATATATATATGCATATATATATGTGTGTGTATATATGCACACACATACACACACGCACACACAAATACACACATATGCATGTGTGTATGCATGCATGCATACATACATGAATGCATATATATATATATATATATACATATCATCATCGTTTAACGTCCGCTTTCCATGCTAGCATGGGTTGGACGATCTGACTGAGGACTGGTGAAACCGGATGGCAACACCAGGCTCCAGTCTGATTTGGCAGAGTTTCTACAGCTGGATGCCCTTCCTAACGCCAACCACTCAGAGAGTGTAGTGGGTGCTTTTACGTGTCACCCGCACGAAAACGGCCACGCTCGAAATGGTGTCTTTTATGTGCCACCCGCACAAGCCAGTCCAGGGGCACTGGCAACGATCTCGCTCGAAAATCCTACAGGAGCCAGTCAGGCGGTACTGGCAACGGCCACGCTCAAAATGGTGCATCTCATGTGCCACCCGCACAAGAACCAGTCCAGGGGCACTGGCAACGATCTTACTTGGCTTGCCGGGTCTTCTCACGCACATCCCATTTCCAAAGGTCTCGGTCCGTAGTCATCGCCTCGGTGAGGCCCAATGTACGAAGGTCTTGCCTCACCACCTCAGCCCAGGTCTTCCTGGGCCTACCTCTTCCACGGGTTCCCTCAACTGTTAGGGTGTGGCACTTCATATATATATATATACATATATATATATATATACATATATATATATATATATTGTTTTATACATCCATTTTGACTTTCAGGTTTTCCTACTGTCACAATCTTGTTTGTTTGATGAAACAAGAAACATGCTCCTCCACATTTGTTCATGGTTAAGTGGTTAGGCTTCCAGGAAGGGCCTCCAGCTGTAAAAATAATTGTTCCAACAAATAAACTATCCCCACCTATGCAAGCGTGAAAATTGATGTAACGCACTATGCATGTAGGTTTGTGTGTGATGCATGTGTGTATTGTATGTGTGTAAGCATATGTGTGTTGGAACACATGTATAGACAATACTCACACAGATTTGTATTGACACACATGTGCATACATACATGCACACATGTATAGATACATATATGTACATATATATACATATATATATATATATATACATATATATATACACACATCTATGTGTATTTATATACATATATATACATGTATATATAAGTAAGTGTATGTGTGTCTGTATATATACACATATATAAGTATATATGTATGTACATACATGTACGTGTGTGAATATATATATATGTGTGTGTGCGTATAAGTATATATATAATATGTATGTATGAATATATACACACATTCTCTTTCTTTCTTTCACACACATGCACATACACATTTACACATACGTATATACATAATAATATATTCTACTCAGGTATATATATATATATATATATATATATATATATATATATATATAAAAGATAAGAGTGAAAAAACAACAGAAGGCTTGTGTTACATGGTTAAAGTATATATTTAAATTATGTCAGAAAAATGTTATAAAATTTTTTTGGTATATAAACATTGTATTTGGAGAAATAACCAATTTCGTGTTGTCTTTTCAAATTTCTCTACTTCATTGTAACATGTGTTCGCTCCAGTCTGTACATTTCAAGGCGGCGAGCTGGCAGAAACGTTAGCATGCCAGGCAAAATGCTTAGTGGTATTTCATCTGCCGTTACGTTCTGAGTTCAAATTCCGCTGAAGTCAGCTTTGCCTTTCATCTGTTTGGGGTCGATAAATTAAGTACCAGTATATATATATATATATATATACTCAGGTATACTTGCATACTTATTAATTTTTTTGTACTTTTTTCTTTGAATGACTAAAACATAACAACTAACGGAATAAAGTACAAACAATAATATACACAGTTGTATAACTGTTACATTATGTTATACTTCATAAGGCGACGAGCTGGCAGAATCGTTGGCACACCAGAGTTCAAATTCCGCCAAGGTTGACTTTGCCTTTCATCCTTTCAGGGTTGATAAATTAAATACCAGTGAAACACTGGGGTTGATGTAATTGGCTAGTCCCCCTACCAAAAAATTTCAGGCCTTGTGCCTTTAGTAGAAAGGATTATGTTATACTTCATGTATAAAATAAATGCGCCATTTTAAAGCCTAGCCAGGCTCATGGGCCTGGTTTCCCGGTTTCTATGGCATATGTGTTCCTCAGCTGGACAGGATGCCAGTCCATTGTAGCATTACTCATTTTTGTCAGCTGAGTGGACTAGAGCAACATGAAATGAAGTGTATTGCTCAAGAACACAATGTGTTGCCCTGTCCAGGAATCGAAACCACAATCTGACGATCATGATGCTGACACTCGAACCACTAAGCCACATGCCTCCACATACTTCATGTATAAGCATTGTTTTTAATCAAAGGATGAGAAATATAATAATTGATGGTTTCAAATTCTGGTACAGGGACCTAAAGTTGATTACCTAAACCCCAGTACTTGACCGGTACTTATTTTATCAAACCCTGAAAGCAGGGCCGGATTAAGACCCATAGAGGGCCTAAGCACTCAAAAGATTTTGGTGCTTCCATATATAATTCAAAATGTAAACAATAATAAACCATAAAATAAATTTTTGTTTTCTAAAATGAAACAAAACTAACAGAAAGATGGGAAATAATTCTTTCTTTTATTCTTTTACTTGTTTCAGTCATTTTGACTGTGGCCATGCTGGAGCACAGCCTTTAGTCATGCAAATTGACCCCAGAGCTTATTCTTTGTAAGCCTAGTATTTATTCTATTGGTCACTTTTGTCGAACCGCTAAGTTACTGGGACGTAAACACACCAACATTGGTTGTCAAGTGATGGTGGGGGAACAAAGACACAAACATAAATACACACACACACATATATACGATGGGCTTCTTTCAGTTTCTGTCTACCAAATCCACTCACAAGGCTTTGGTTGGCCTGAGGCTGTAGTAGAAGACACTTGCCCAAGGTAACATGCAGTGGGACTGAACCTGGAACCATGTGATTGGGAAGTGACTGCGCCTATATAAATAATTATAAGCAAGGAGAATAGAATGAGTGTGTCCTTTTATTACAATAATTTACAATTGTTTCATTGAAATTCAATTTTATGAATATTGTTATATTATGGCATAATTTATGCAATAGTATATTGATGAGGTCTCAAACTCAACCCATCAGAATTATATATAAAATTCATTTGCTTATTAACACTTGAATAAAATTATTGTTGGAGGGGCTGTGTTGTAAGTAGCTTTCTTACCAACCACATGGTTCTGGGTTCAGTCCCACTGCGTGGCACCTTGGGCAAGTGTCTGCTACTATAGCCTCGGGCTGACCAAAGCCTTGTGAGTGGATTTGGTAGACAGAAACTGAAGGAAGCCCGTCGTATATATGTGTATATATATATATAGTTTTAGGGAAAATAACCAATTTTCAAGAACTCATTGATGAAAATCCACTATCACATATAGAAAAATTAATAATTAAAAGCACAATAAATGAGTATAATATAAAGTAAAGTAAATATCATAAGATAAATATAATAAAAAGATTACACGTGTTTCATAACCAATTTTCAAATAGAAAAGAAATTTAAATCGATTAAAATCAATTGAAATTATCAAAAATAAGTTCTATTCAAAAATATAGCTACTCGTCAGATCGTAAGTAGAACAATAATTAGATATATATCTCAACCAACAATAAGTACCAAATGAATTAATATGAAATACTTATTATATAAAGATAGAAAAATTATTTAAAAAATATCATAATATCAAAATAATAACCATTCAATAATCATCCCTTCATCCATAATAATAACATGTATATTATATACAAAAAACATCTTACCTAAATTATCATTGTTTTAAATTATCATTGTTTTAAATACAAGTTGAACGAAGTTTAAGTTTAAAATAATAATGAAGATAAAATTAGTACATATTTAACCGGTGTAATAGTTAAAGCTATACTATTTAAAGCTAAAGACGTTTATCTAATTATGATTAAAGATCAATTGAATAATAGAAAAATACAAGATTATTTATTTCTACAAACGTAATAATAAAAAATATGAATGAAAAAATTATGAATGGAAAATATTAGGAATGAAAAAATTAGGAAAGAAAAAATTATTAAGAATAAAAGGTTAAACTTTATATATATATACAAAGTTTTGATTTTAAAAAAACTTTAACGATATTATAAACTATAAAGATTAGTAATTAATCAAATAATATTAATCAAAAATAATCGAAAATATATCAACACTATTCCAATCGAAGTTCTAATATTATGTTGAAATGAAACTATAACTTCTAAATAATATAGTGTTAAATAAGTTATCTATTAAAATAATCTATAAAGAATCAAATGAATAGTATAAAAACAAGAATACATATTATTTTCAAATAGTAGAAAATCTTTAGCAAAGTGAAAACAGTACTTATCCAAATTTTTCCGTAATTCAAACTTAAAAACTTCTTATACCTGGGCCCGTTTCTGATTCCACCATCCACCTAGGGTCCAGCAACTAATTTCTCGACTAAGTTCTGACCCGAACCATAGCAATCCCATGATTCCTGAGTCAGCTAGCTCAAATGTCGGAATTAACATGGCGGTGCAATCCCATAATTCCTGAGTCAGCCAGCTAAAATGTCGGAATAACCTGGCGCTGAGGATAGCCCTGCATTTAAATTGATGTGATGACTGCATGGTTCAATTAAATGGAGCTGCTTGAAACGGTCATACTGCATCACTACTTGATATCCTGCTGCTTATTTTGATATATATATAAAGAAGAGAAGGAGGTACTTTATATACACTCAGATTCGGTATTTTATGGCAGCAGCTTCTATGACAGAACTAATATGGTCAAATTTATGAGGGAAATATGAATGAAGAATGGAGAATTAATAAATTGGGATGTATATAAGGCTTTTTTGATGCCTTTACTGGCCTTAATTAAATGGAATGGGAAAAGAATAGACAGAAGATATCATTTATCAAACAGAATGATTCAGTAATAATATTTTTGTTACACATCTGTGACCTGACCACCGACTTTATTCCACTGCATCTGTCGAGAAATTAGTTGCTGGACCCTAGGTGGAT
>NC_142934.1:84516879-84521879 GCF_046866305.1 Octopus bimaculoides | reverse complement strand
GTATGTGATTAATGGGGTCATAAGTGGCAATAAAAGGGCTTTGATAAACCTAGCTCTGTGGTTGATTGACTGAATAATTAATCATACAATCAATTAGTTAACTGGTTAAATGATTAACCAGTTGATTAATGAAAATAAAGAAGTGAAAACAGGACCAGTGTGTGTATGTGTTTATCATTGGCATAATGATAACTAATGATAATTACTATAACATTTGAGAAAACTTTTGAGAAATAAATAAAAACCATAACTATTTTTCCTTACCTTTTGGCACAAGATTTTCAATTGCTGAAGACCAAAATATTCCATTACTAATTGGTAAGTCCAGCTGGGAGGGTGATGAGATTTTCTGGAAACTTTTAACCAATTCTTTTCCATTTTCTTTGTCAACATCTGAAACTTTGAGTTGTTTACTGGAGGAATTTTTTGGCAAAGTCTCAAATGACTTAAATTTTAATAATGGTTTGTTCAAACCAATAGTTCCTATTTTGTCAATTTCTTTTTCTTTGACAATGGTATTTTCTGCTACGTTGTTGTAGTAATTATCCTCTGTATATACATCATTATTGTAATCAACATCATCCTCAAGAGTTGATTCCATGTTCACACTATATTCACTCATTTCCGATTCTTCACTGTCATTTTTATTAAAGTTGTCTTTATATGTTTTATTAAGAGTCTTCTTAAATCTAAGATTTTTGTCTGCAGTTTTCAATCCATGGATTTTAACCAATTTTTTTTCATCAGCAGTAATAATATGAGCTTTCGGCTTCCGTTCTAACCACTGGACTCTTGCCTGCGAGTCATAACTACTGAGTTCTCTGTGAGATTTTGCATTTGCAGCTTGCTTGGCGTTTATTTGCCTTCTATCTGTGATATAGTCGAGAGCTTGCATGTTTGGTTCGGATAAAAGGACATTATTAACAAAGAAGAAAAATATAGAAAATATTACCAAAAAGAAAAGCACTGTTTTGGATATTCGAAATTTATAAGTCAGCATGTTATTTTAAATTTACTCTATGATCACAGCATTGAAATACTAAACTCTTCTTAGTCCATGATAAATCCAATTAGTTTTTGGTGTTTAATTGTTACTCCAGGCTGCTGTAATATTTGCTTAAAGTTTATATAGCCAGGGTGAAAGTGATTTATTTTAGGTCATCTTTGAAGTTTTTTCCAGACTGTCAACTTTAAACCTGATATCTCATAGCTTCTCCAAACATTAAAAAAAATATGTATACTTATGATATTACTTCATTGTATTTCAGCAGATATCAAAGAAAGATGTTTTCATTGTTTATGAAGTCGAGATGTTGACATTACGGCAGTAAACAAATATACTCTGGGCTGTTTTCGGAGTGGTTTGTTACCAAGAGAATGTGCATACTTCAAATATCAAGTGAAAGATTAAATAATTTTATTTGGAAAGTTGATTTCTTTGGCTTGTTTCATACAATAACATCAAAGTATCTCAGAGCAGACCAATCACATTGTTGTTTGTTTAAAAGATAGCAGGCAATGTCCAAATAGTGTTGAATCCTCTCATCAGTGGAGATATTTCTGTCTGAATGCCACTGGTCTAATCTTTGAGCAGATTTCCACACTGCAATAAAAGAACACAGAGAATTAATGCTAATTACTAGCCATTGAAAAAGGTTTGTACTCAATGACCTATCGCAAATTGTCAATCAAAAGCTAATCCTTTTGTAACAGTTCATGAAGAAGAAATATGTGGATTTATTGCATGTGCACACAAACACACATATAAAATTCGATATGTGTGCATATATATATATATATATATATATATATATATATATACATATACATGTGTGTATGTGTGTGTGTATTATCTGTGGCGCTTTGCAAATGACTCATATTTATGAATGTATCAACACAGATTCAATGGGTGCAGAGAAATTTTCTTATCACAGTTATATGATTTACCTCAACAACAACAATAACAACAACAACAACAACAACAATGGGGATTTGTTATTTTAGGTCATTGAAGGATTTAGCAGTGATTTTATTCTTTTTTTACAAATCCAGTCTCTGTTGGGGTAAGGTAGGGGAAAATAGGGAGTCTAGGTGCAGGTATGGCTGTGTGGTTAAGAAGCTTGCTTTGCAGACGTGTGGTTTGGGGGTTCAGTCCCGCTGTGCGGTACCTTGGGCAAGTGACTTCTATGATAGAGCTTGGGCTCACCAATGCCTTGTGAGTAAATTTGGTGGATGGAAATTGCATGGGAGCCAACACACACACACACACACGCACACATATATATGCATTGTTTATGTATATATGCGTGTGTGTCTGTGGGTCTGTGTGTGTGCATATGTGTGTGCACATGTATGTGAGCGTCCATGTGTGTTTGTGTATACATTTATATTTGTGTTTGTGTGTGTGTGTGTGCATGTCTCTGTGTGTGTGCATATCTGTGTTTGTGTTTGAGTATGTGTGTGTGCATGTATGTCTCTGAGTGTGCATATATGCACATGTGTTTGTGTATGTATGTGTATCTGTGTGTGTCAATATATGCGCATGTGTGTGAGTGTGCATGTGTGCATATGTTTGTGTATGGGTGTGTGCATATGTGTGCTTGTCCTCTAGCCCCACTACTTGACAAAAGGTCTTTGTTTATGTCCCTATAACTTAGCAGTTCAACAAAAAGACACTAATAGAATAAGTACCAGACTTAACACTAAGTCCTGAGGTCTGTTCAAAACAAAATTACTTCCGCACACATGCATGCCTACTCACATACACACACACACACACACACACACAGATAGACACAGATGCACACACACACAAATACGCACACGCAGACAAAGATGCACACACACACACACACACACACAGAGATGCACACATAGATACACACACAGATACACTCACACACAGATACACACAGATATATGGATACACACACAGAGATACACATACAGATATACAGATACACACACACATAAATACACACATACAGACATCTCACACTCAAACACGTACACACACACACTCACACACTGATACACATGCACATACAGATACACATGCATACACAGACACGCTCATCTCTCTCACATACACTCACATAGATGACATACACACACACGTAGATCACACACACGTAGATCATACACACACATGCACAGATACACAAACACACACACTCACTCATCTCACATATACACACACATACAGATACACTTACACACACAGACACATTCATTCATCTCACACACACACACACACATCTCACATGGACAAACAAAAACACACACAAATAAAGAGAGAGAGAGAGGGAGAGAGAGAAGGTGCACTTTGCAACTCCTTTGCATTTTTAATCTTTTAATGATTAGAGGGAAATTTGGCTGTTATCTCTAGCAGGTTAAATGATCACATAGATCATTGGCCCATAATAAATAATCAGTATTTATTGTTTAGTTTAATCTTATTGTACTGGATTTGGTTCACATTCCAGTTGACATTTTTTCAACCCCTCCCTCAAAATGGTTGCACTAAATAACACCGAGGTTATAACTTTAATCTTTAATCTTTTGTCTTTTATCCTTTAGATGTTTCAGTCATTGAACTGCAGCCATTCTGGGGCCCTGCATTGAAGGGTTTTAGCTGAACAAATTGAACCCAGATGCATAAATTTTTCAAGTCTGGTACTTGATTTATTGGTGTCTTTTGTTGAACAGCTAAGTTATGAGGATGTAAATAAACCAACACCAGCTGTCATGCAGTGGTGGGGCAACAAACAAAAAAATGCTCACACATACACACATATATGGCGGGCTTCCACATAGTTTCCATCTACCAAATTCGTCCACAGAATATTGGTCAAACTGAAGCTATAGTAGAAGACACTTCCTCATGGTGCAACACTGGACTGAACCTGAAACTATATGGTTGCTAAATGAGCTCCTTAACCACTTGGCCATATTTGCACTCAGCCTTTTAATAGCAAGAAATGGTTGCATGAATATGTGTGCCAAATGCAAAAAGCAAGAGCATCACTTTTAATTAAAGGTAATTTTTATAATTATTTTCTCTTTAAGTAAGCACAAATATTGTAATAATTAATAGTCTCTTTAAGGTGGGGAGCTGGCAGAATCGTTAGTACACTGGGCGAAATGCTCAGCGGTATTTCATCTGTCTTTACGTTCTGAGTTCAAATTCCCCTAAGGTCGATTTTGCCTTTTATCCTTTCAGGGTTGATAAATTAAGTACCAGTTGTGTACTGGGGTCAATCTAATCAACTGGCCTCCTCGCCCAAAATTCCAGGCCTTGTGCTTAGAGTAGAAAAGAATAATTGATAGTCTCTTTACTCTTTTACTTGTTTCAATCATTTGACTGTGGCCATGCTAGAGCACCACTTTTAGTTGAACAAATCAACCCCAGTACTTATTCTTTGTAAGCCTAGTACTCATTCTATCAGTCTCTTTTGCTGAACTGCTAAGTTACGAGGATGTAAACATACCAACACTGGTTGTCAAACGATGATGGGGGGGGGGACAAACAGAGACACAAAAACATATACACACACATACATACACACATATATGATGGGCTTTTTTCAGTTTCCGTCTACAAAATCCACAAGGCTTTGGTCAGCCTGAGGCTATATTAGAAGACACTTGCCCAAGGTGCTATGCAGTGGGATTGAACCTGGAACCATGTGACTGGGAAGCAAGCTTCTTACCACACATCCACACCTGCACCTATAAAATTTTGCACAATAAAATTTAGAATCTTATTATTGAAGGGTGCCATAAAATAATTAATGGTGTCCCCTGTTCTCTAATGAAGCACCGATGATGTTCACCACTTAAGGGTGAATATATAACCTTAGAAATTTGAACATTAGATTGACTCTGTGTGTGTGCACGCGTGTGTGTATGTGCATCTATGTGTGTGAATGTTTGTGTTTCTGTGTGTAAAGTGTATGTCCATGCACAAACACTCATATACACACTCACACAGATACATG